>NC_087081.1:16770057-16960057 GCF_026151205.1 Bolinopsis microptera | reverse complement strand
TATTTCCCAGTTAATACCTTGTTCCCTTCAGACTACTAAGACGATAGAACTGACAGGGGGTATTGATTATATCTACTACGCTGGTACTGGAACTGTACTCCTACGCAACCCTGAATCTGTTTCTCTCTACGACATCCAGCAGAAAATGTTAGAGTTATTATTTGTCTTTTTGCTCAAGTTGGGAGATGGTTCGCTTTAACTTTAACATCGTCTTTATTACGTACAGGCTTAAGACTCTAGGTACCATCTGTTGTTAGTTCCATTTGTTTATTACGTAAGCGTTTTTTGCCGATTGTGGGCTCTGGTGATGCACTTTTGTGTAAGGGTTGGGTCGGGTTGTGTTCATACGATAAATTACATTAGCGTAATCGTAGAAAAAGGACTAACTGGGTTGAAGCCTACTGATTACGCCATAAGTAACACATGCCCATATAATGCAAATGGTGTCACGAGATAAGTAACACATGTCCATATAAGGGTGTCACGTGATAAGTAACACGTGCCCTTATAAGGGTGTCACGAGATAAGTAACACATGTCCATATAAGGGTGTCACGTGATAAGTAACACGTGCCCATATAAGGGTGTCACGTGATAAGTAACACATGCCCATATAAGGGTGTCACGTGATAAGTAACACGTGCCCTTATAAGGGTGTCACGTGATAAGTAACACATGCCCTTATAAGGGTGTCACGTGATAAGTAACACATGCCCATATAAGGGTGTCACGTGATAAGTAACACGTGCCCATATAAGGGTGTCACGTGATAAGTAACACGTGCCCTTATAAGGGTGTCACGTGATAAGTAACACATGCCCATATAAGGGTGTCACGTGATAAGTAACACATGTCCATATAAGGGTGTCACGTGATAAGTAACACGTGCCCTTATAAGGGTGTCACGAGATAAGTAACACATGTCCATATAAGGGTGTCACGTGATAAGTAACACATGCCCATATAAGGGTGTCACGTGATAAGTAACACATGTCCATATAAGGGTGTCACGTGATAAGTAACACATGCCCATATAAGGGTGTCACGTGATAAGTAACACGTGCCCATATAAGGGTGTCACGTGATAAGTAACTCATGCCCATATAAGGGTGTCACGCGATAAGTAACACGTGCCCTTATAAGGGTGTCACGTGATAAGTAACACGTGCCCATATAAGGATGTCACGTGATAAGTAACACATGCCCATATAAGGATGTCACGTGATAAGTAACACATGCCCATATAAGGGCGTCACGTGATAAGTAACACATGCCCATATAAGGGTGCCACGTGATAAGTAACACGTGCCCTTATAAGGGTGTCACGTGATAAGTAACACGTGCCCATATAAGGGTGTCACGTGATAACTAACACATGCCCATATAAGGGTGTCACGTGATAAGTAACACATGCCCATATAAGGGTGTCACGTGATAAGTAACACATGCCCATATAAGGGTGTCACGCGATAAGTAACACATGCCCATATAAGGGTGTCACGTGATAAGTAACACATGCCCATATAAGGGTGTCATGTGATAAGTAACACATGTCCATATAAGGGTGTCACGTGATAAGTAACACATGCCCATATAAGGGTGTCACGTGATAAGTAACACATGCCCATATAAGGGTGTCACGCGATAAGTAACACATGCCCATATAAGGGCGTCACGTGATAAGTAACACGTGCCCATATAAGGGTGTCACGTGATAAGTAACACGTGCCCATATAAGGGTGTCACGTGATAAGTAACACATGCCCATATAAGGTTGTCACGTGATAAGTAACACATGCCCATATAAGGGTGTCACGTGATAAGTAACACATGCCCATATAAGGGTGTCACGTGATAAGTAACACATGCCCATATAAGGGCGTCACGTGATAAGTAACACATGTCCATATAAGGGTGTCACGCGATAAGTAACACATGCCCATATAAGGGCGTCACGTGATAAGTAACACATGCCCTTATAAGGGTGTCACGTGATAAGTAACACATGCCCATATAAGGGTGTCACGTGATAAGTAACACATGCCCATATAAGGGTGTCACGTGATAAGTAACACATGCCCATATAAGGGTGTCACGCGATAAGTAACACGTGCCCATATAAGGGTGTCACGTGATAAGTAACACATGCCCATATAAGGGTATCACGTGATAAGTAACACGTGCCCATATAAGGGTGTCACGTGATAAGTAACACGTGCCCATATAAGGGTGTCACGTGATAAGTAACAAATGGTGACATCTGGACTGTGTTAGCTGTCTATTCAAGGCTAAGTGAAGATGTTTATATTAAGGCTGGGGGTTCACCCTGAATTTTTTGTGAAACTTGGTTTCGATATAGCAGTTGACCAACAAACTAGGACCGGTGACCGAACTTTTGAGGGGGTCCCGGACCCCAACCGCCAAACGGTGCCCGCGGGGCAGCCACGCCCATATTTGGTCCAAATTAGGCCCAATTTAGCCAAATACCCGATTGGGCGACATCTGTCCGAAAGCGACATCTGTCCGAATCAGAAAATATGTTATTTGGACAATAGTTTATGTCGGATCCTACCGTACGATTTTCTTAAAACTTTCCATAAAGTATGGTGGTTATATGACGAATAATATGTGTAAGTTTGAGCGAGTTTCTATGAGCCAAGTTTAAGATATTACCTTAACCGCAAAAAATATATCCAATTCGGTGGTACTCAGTGGTTCCAAAGCATATATCTGGAGATCCAACGATACGATTTTCTTGAAAATTCTTCAAACTTACACATATTATTCGTCCTATAACCACCATACTTTATGGAAAGTTTTAAGAAAATCGTACGGTAGGATCCGACATAAACTATTGTCCAAATAACATATTTTCTGATTCGGACAGATGTCGCTTTCGGACAGATGTCGTGTTACCAAATACCCTGAACATGCCCAAAACCCAGATTTTAGGTGCTCTACTTGTAGCTAGTGGTCCCCTGAACTCGTATATGAATTTTAATGAAGATTGGACAAAAAATGACTGAGTTATGAGCTAAAAACTATATGCCCATATTTGGGCATACGCACTAAATTTGATCGATTTTGGCCCATAAATAGGTCAAATATCAATATTTTTGAATGAAACCAACTTAATAAGAAAGGTAAGCCTAAACTACACATTCTCTATGATTATCAGCTCAATATCTACCTAACTGTGGATTCTGTGTTCAAATAGTTGCAAAAAATGAACCAAATCGCCCATATCTCAGTTCGCGATATTTGCAAAACTGACTTCGCTCAAAACAATAGAACTCAATAGGGTTTCAATATTTTTTCATGAAATTTTCAGAATCAACGTAGAATCGCCTCATGACCTTAAGTTTTGTATTAGAATTTTGAGTTAGGCCTTTAAAAAAATTTGGCGGCCAAATTCTGAAATTTGCCGGGCATTTTTCAGAATTTGGCCGCCAAATTTTTTTAAAGGCCTAACTCAAAATTCTAATACAAAACTTAAGGTCATGAGGCGAATCTACGTCGATTTTGAAAATTTCATAAAAAAATATTGAAACCCTATTGAGTTCTATTGTTTTGAGCGAAGTCAGTTTTGCAAATATCGCGAACTGAGATATGGGCGATTTGGTTCATTTTTTGCAACTATTTGAACACAGAATCCACAGTTAGGTAGATATTGAGCTGATAATCATAGAGAATGTGTAGTATAGGCTTACCTTCCATATAAAGTTGGTTTCATTCAAAAATATTGATATTTGACCAATTTATGGGCCAAAATCGATCAAATTTGGTGCGTATGCCCAAATATGGTCATATGGTTTTTGGCTCATAACTCAGTCATTTTTTGTCCAATCTTGATGAAAATTCATATACGAGTTTAGGGGACCACTAGCTACATGTAGAGCACCTAAAATCTGGGTTTTGGGCATGTTCAGGGTATTTGGCTAAATTGGGCCTAATTTGGACCAAATATGGGCGTGGCTGCCCCGCGGGCTCCGTTTGGCGGTTGGGGTCCGGGACCCCCTCAAAAGTTCGGTCACCGGTCCTAGTTGGTTGGTCAACTGCTATCTCGAAACTAAGTTTCATAAAAAAATCAGGGTGAACCCCCCCCCCCCCCCCCCCCCCCCCCCCCCCCCCCCTTAAATGTATTGTGAGATGATAAACTAAAATATTAGATATCTTGAAAGCTATACTTGAATTTGACTGATAACTAATTTCAGTACCGTCGCCTCTGTTCGCATACCCAAAGTGGTGAGAGTGGTTTGGTCTAATGACATGTCTCATCTTGCTCTACTCTGCAAACGAAGTAAGAACTATCTTTATGTTTGATATTTTGTAGTTTATTTGGTATAAGAGAAACTATTTACATGGTGTGATAAGTGACCTGATTACCCTCCAGTTGATTTTCTAGTTTACTTTTATCTCAGCTATCGCAATCTGCAACAGAAAGTTGGAGCTTAAAGCTACCATTCATGAGAGTGTCAAGATCAAGAGTGCTGCCTGGAATGAGCAAGGTAAGATACTGAAAACTACAATTATATACTATATAATGTATATCAGTGAAAAGTTATACTGATAGTTAGTGTTTTACATTTAAAGAAATAGATTTAATAAGGGAAGTATATGTTGGTATACTGTTTTTTGTTTTAGTGATTTTGAAATGTATTACTTGTTATATTAATTGTATGATGAAATGATACCCACTACGTTAGGTGTGTTGATCTACACGACTGCTAACCACATTAAATACACTCTACATAACGGAGATAACGGAATAGTCCGGACTCTAGATCTACCCATCTACATCTCTGCTGTCAAGGTTTGTAAACTTAACACGTGCCCTTATAAGGGTGTCACGTGTAACTTCAGTCCTTTTTTTGCTGGGTTCTTGTGACGTTTTCTTTTTTTCTATGACAACCGTAATATATGGCCGCTGTAAATTGGGGTTTACTGTATTCCGATATTGCATGATTGAAAGTAAGACCATCCAATAAAAATGGCCGAATTGAAGTAATCATATTTGCAGGGTAACAGCGTGTACTATAAGAATTGAAGTAATGATATTTGCAGGGTAACAGCGTATACTGTCTGTAAGAATTGAAGTAATGATATTTGCAGGGTAACAGCGTGTACTATAAGAATTGAAGTAATGATATTTGCAGGGTAACAGCGTGTACTATAAGAATTGAAGTAATGATATTTGCAGGGTAACAGCGTGTACTATAAGAATTGAAGTAATCATATTTGCAGGGTAACAGCGTGTACTATAAGAATTGAAGTAATCATATTTGCAGGGTAACAGCGTGTACTATAAGAATTGAAGTAATCATATTTGCAGGGTAACAGCGTGTACTATAAGAATTGAAGTAATGATATTTGCAGGGTAACAGCGTGTACTGTCTGTAAGAATTGAAGTAATCATATTTGCAGGGTAACAGCGTGTACTATAAGAATTGAAGTAATCATATTTGCAGGGTAACAGCGTGTACTATAAGAATTGAAGTAATGATATTTGCAGGGTAACAGCGTGTACTATAAGAATTGAAGTAATCATATTTGCAGGGTAACAGCGTGTACTATAAGAATTGAAGTAATCATATTTGCAGGGTAACAGCGTGTACTATAAGAATTGAAGTAATGATATTTGCAGGGTAACAGCGTGTACTATAAGAATTGAAGTAATGATATTTGCAGGGTAACAGCGTATACTGTCTGTAAGAATTGAAGTAATGATATTTGCAGGGTAACAGCGTGTACTATAAGAATTGAAGTAATGATATTTGCAGGGTAACAGCGTTTACTATAAGAATTGAAGTAATGATATTTGCAGGGTAACAGCGTGTACTATAAGAATTGAAGTAATGATATTTGCAGGGTAACAGCGTTTACTATAAGAATTGAAGTAATGATATTTGCAGGGTAACAGCGTGTACTATAAGAATTGAAGTAATGATATTTGCAGGGTAACAGCGTGTACTGTCTGTAAGAATTGAAGTAATGATATTTGCAGGGTAACAGCGTCTACTGCCTGTAACAATTGAAGTAATGATATTTGCAGGGTAACAGCGTGTACTATAAGAATTGAAGTAATCATATTTGCAGGGTAACAGCGTGTAATGTAAGAATTGAAGTAATGATATTTGCAGGGTAACAGCGTGTACTGTCTGTAAGAATTGAAGTAATGATATTTGCAGGGTAACAGCGTCTACTGCCTGTAACAATTGAAGTAATGATATTTGCAGGGTAACAGCGTGTAATGTAAGAATTGAAGTAATGATATTTGCAGGGTAACAGCGTGTACTGTAACAATTGAAGTAATGATATTTGCAGGGTAACAGCGTGTACTGTCTGTAAGAATTGAAGTAATGATATTTGCAGGGTAACAGCGTGTACTGTCTGTAAGAATTGAAGTAATGATATTTGCAGGGTAACAGCGTGTACTGTCTGTAAGAATTGAAGTAATGATATTTGCAGGGTAACAGCGTGTAATGTAAGAATTGAAGTAATGATATTTGCAGGGTAACAGCGTGTACTGTAACAATTGAAGTAATGATATTTGCAGGGTAACAGCGTATACTGTCTGTACGAATTGAAGTAATGATATTTGCAGGGTAACAGCGTGTACTGTCTGTAAGAATTGAAGTAATGATATTTGCAGGGTAACAGCGTGTACTGTCTGTAAGAATTGAAGTAATGATATTTGCAGGGTAACAGCGTGTACTATAAGAATTGAAGTAATGATATTTGCAGGGTAACAGCGTGTACTGTAACAATTGAAGTAATGATATTTGCAGGGTAACAGCGTGTACTGTCTGGACCGTGAAGCTAAGCCACGTGTTCTGACTATTGACTCAACTGAGTTCAAGTTTAAACTTGCCCTGGTTGATAAGAAGTATGACGAGGTTAGTATCTGCTACATATATATATAGTGTGTATACTATCCTGCTACCTACACTGGTATCTGCTTCTTTTGCGGAATAATCAATACCGAGCTTCATTACTTTCTTCTTAAAGTTTAAGAATTTTGAAATTTTGAAAATGATCAAAAATTGTTTAGAAGTTAAATTCTTCGGTAAATATTCGTAACCTTGTATCTCATTCTGTCAATCATGTGATTACAGAACCTACACTGGTCACATATTATATCTATATTATACAACTATACCACAGGTTCTGCACATGGTAAGGAATGCTAATCTGTACGGACAAGCTATCATAGCTTATCTACAGAAGAAGGGTTACCCGGAAGTAGCCCTCCATTTCGTAAAGGATCCCAAAACTCGCTTCAACCTGGCTGTGGAGTGTGGCAATATTGAGGTGAGCATAGTTAGGGGGGGGGGGGGGGGTTGCAGCGTTGTGGGGGGGGGGGTTGCAGCGTTCTGAAATTAATTTAGATTATATTTACACATGTAACTTGGTGTCAATCAGCATGCATTTCATTATAATATGAGGTAACTGTAAACAACTCCAGGTTGCAATGTCAGCCGCTCAAACACTGGACGACGCAGCAGTTTGGGAGAAACTCTCACAGATCGCTCTTCAACAAGGCAACCACCAGGTGACTGTTATTCTTAGTATTTGCGTTGAAATATGATCATTTTATTGTAATCCTGTTTGGTAGTTTCAGTTTCGTTGGTGACCAATGACACATGACCTGCTCCAACTAAAATTTACACATAAACTCTATAATAAAGACACATCTCAATACACATGTATCGTGAAGTGCACATCGATCAGAAGAGGGTAAACTAGATGATGTATGCGATGTATACACCGCGCGCGCGAACGCCAAATAGAAATTAGACGTTGCAACATTTTCGTGTTATAGGTTAGCTTGTTTGCGCAAAGGTCTGTCGCGCGCAGCACTTTCGTGATGTGGCAATATGATTATCTTACATGCGTAGTAAGAAAGGTCTATGTGTCTACTTTTTTCTTTCATTCAAGATCCAGTGTCCAACTATTCTTTGCTTCATTTGCTTTGGAGCAATGCTCAAATGGAATCACTAACAATTAAACATATTCCAGGTGGTTGAGATAGCATATCAACGCACCAAGAACTTTGAGAAACTGTCGTTCCTCTACCTTATCACCGGAAATATGGAGAAGTTGAGAAAAATGCAGAAAATAGGTAAGAAATCAGATTTAACAGACGAACCGTACTTCTGAAATCACCTATCAGTCGATTACAAGACTACTGGATGCAGTGGCGTAACGTTAGTGGCTGATTTAACTTGGCGCCCCCCGGCGGCTCGAAAAAGTCGCCCAAATTTTTTGTGTCCCTAAAAAAAATTAAAAAAATTAAAAAAAAGGTCGGGTACCTTTTTTTGGCGCCCCCTACAGCTTTTTTGCGCCCCTGGAGCAAAAAAAGGGCCCCAAAAATTTTTTTCACACCGACTGAGCGCTAAATTGGACAGGGGAATACACCAGGGGCGACCGGGGCAGCGTTACGCCACTGACTGGATGTATGTAATGTATGTAATGGGGATTTTAGTAAATCGATGTGTGGCCCTATTCAAGTATTAACTGTAGGGTACAGCCAAATCCCCCATTTATTTAAAGTACAGTGGTTCCCTTCTCAAGACAAGATGCACAGAATCAGGTACAGGTATATTCTAATAAGATTGATTGGTTGTTGAAAGAAACACCTGGCACAATGTTATGTATTGTCTGCGAGATTTAACGTGCTGATGGAAGTATGATCAAGATGTTCTTGACGAATATTGAACATTAAACTTTCATTTGGGTCAGTCAGTTCTGTTTTTAATTTGTTTCTACCTGTATAGTTATTGATGGAAAAGTTAAAAACAAAAGCGTTTGACATTAAAGATGATAGATCCTAACCGTGATCATAAGAGTTAATGTTCTCTTAAGCCGTAACCACTATAAAGTTGACCGACCTTTTAGAAACTTGTCCTCTCTGGGGTGAAACTCGGTGTAATCTTAACATAGCTCCCAAGGAAGTAGTTCGAGTGGTATTTATCCATTAATGGTGACCATATAATTAATAACGGGTAAGTTGGAGACTTATCCATAATACTTCCATACTCTCGCGTAACCTTTACAGAGCCGAGTGTTGATACTTCATACCTGGGATCATCGTGTAAAACTTCTTTACGTAACATAGGAAGTACTAGGAAGAACTAGGAATAAGTAATTACATTTTATTGAAACCTCGCGTCTGGTTGTGAGCCACATTCTCTGTTGATCCGAATATTGCACACTATAGACGTTAGTCAAACAAACTGTTCATATTGTAACCCAAATAGGACCCTTTGTTTGTAAATATGATGTGGGAGGTCATTCCAGAGTCCAGACACACTCTGTTGAGTACGGTGTGGAGGCACACTCTCGAGGAACGTTTTAGACATTGTTGATTTCATATTCTCTCGGTATTTCTGTACACTAATGATACTGCGACCAACTCTGGCAATAAATCTCGTTTGATGTTTGATTTTAGCTCTTTTGTAAGTAATTTCATGCGACAAAGTTTATGCGGTGTCATGTTATCGCAAAAAGGGGAATCTTTATTTTCCTGGTTATAAAGGTGCAAGAATCAATGTTAATGTAAATCAAACTCCAAAGTCTCCAATACTTTGTTTTGTTAATGTACTTCTCCCTTTGGCGTGGTATCATAATGTTGCAATAGTTTTTGAGTATTCTCAATTATCGTACATAATGTATCACTGGTTTATGTTTTAAAAACTTAAAATGGCTGATATAATCCTTTTGCACATTTCTCCCTGATTAAGTTTATTTCATTAGTTCTGTTAATTGCTGACCGCGTGGTGGCTGATTTTACAACTATATTGGTTATCGTTCCTATCTTTAGTAGGGGGGGGGGGTTTAGTTCACTTTCAACCTTATTTTATCGTACTTTACTGAATACTCTCAAATTGGAGGATATTTCTTTTATGATGGTTAAAGTTTTGTTTACGGTAAATTGAGTATTATTATAATCTTCCAATATCAGTTCTCAATGTCGGCGGAATCAAATACGACGGTCAAGATGCCGATCAACTCTTCAGAGGAAGACGAATCAGGAGAATTAAACGAATTAATATCAAAAGCCAAAGCTCCTAAATCAGGCCTGGCAGCAGTTGACTTTAAAAACTTGAAATGGACGAGAAAAGACGTTCACCTCACAATTCTGATGACTCTGATAACCTTCGGAGATGCAGTTGAGATCTACCTGCCTGGAGTGATCACCCAGGCTGCCTCAAGTGAGATGGGAGTATCCCACACGCAGGAGGGACTACTCGGTATCATCCTCTACCTGTGTCTGGCTCTCTCTTTCTTCGTCCTCCCGGCTATAAAGAACAAGATGGGGAGGAAGACGGCACTACTAGTGTCTCTCTACACCTCTATCCTAGCCACAGTGTTCTGCTCCCTTGTCCCCAACTACTGGACCCTCGTAATCTCCCGCGCCTCACTAGGCCTCTGTATTGGACTAAACTGGTCGGTGGGTGGCCTCTATTTCGCGGAGGAGATCTCTAACTACGATATGTACAATATCGGAGGAGTAACCAGGGCCTTTGCTTTTACCTTGGGAGGAGGGTGGGTGGCAGTGCTGGGGTACCTCCTACTGGAGAAGGTGGGGTGGAGGTACTTCATAGTCTGTACTTCTCTCCCTATATTCCTCCTACCCATCTGCATGCTGCACTTTGGTCTTAAAAGAGAAGAGAAAACGGAGGAAATAGAGGACAGGACAGATAAGGAGGTGATAAGAGTAAGAGGGTTCCTAGGTCGCCTAGTTAGAGGGTGTATAGTGAACTTTATCAACATGTTACAGGGGTGGGGCAGCATTCTCCTCATACCAGCGCTCCTTACCTACCTAAACAAAGAGGAACCTAATCTGAGGCTGACTACAGATCAAGAGCTACTTATTCTAGCGCTACTATACGGAGGAGCTAAACTCATTGGTAGGATCCTAAGTGTGTTCCTGTTGAAGTATGTTAGGTTCAGAGTGCTGGAACCACTGTTATCTGCCATCATAGCATCCTGCTACTTGACTCTTATCTTGGAGAGTAACAGCCTGTTTGTCACTGTGGTTGCTATGGGGATAGCAAATATGTGTTTCTGTGTGACGCGGTGTGAACTGACCCTCATGGAGTTTGATAAGCACTACTTTGGGACAGAGCGGCTTGTTCTGGCGGCGGGGGTGATGGCTGGGTGCGCCATGTTGGGCGCTGCAGTCGGCGCTATTGTAGCCTCCTTCCTGAGCAGCCAACATGCTGTCATCTTTACTTTTGTACTGAGCTGTATTCAAGTGGTCACATTCTGCTGCATCACTGAACGATAAGATGAACCTTTAACTTGCTCTCGTCACTGATAGTTATTCAATGTCATTCTGTGGATTAACAAAGTGGTTTATCGCAATTATTTTTCCCGCATTTTTATGTCCTTAACAGTTATTGTTCAGCTCGTTTTGTAGATGACAGAAAATTAATTATTGCGCTGTTCATTTGGCGAGCTCTTCTCTTCAGTATGGTTTTGTTAGAGTAAGCAGGAACTGAACAGCTCAGCTCTGAATTATCAGCCAATCTGTATGAAGCAGACTTTAAATCCCATTCCTGCGTTTCATTTGTTCCTGCACAAACACTAGTAATCGTCATTAATTAAACTGTTTATTATATTATATTAAACTCAAATACTTTAATACAATACTCTCCGGAGCCATTGGGGTTCGTTTAGAATAACCATTATATCAAGTTGATTCCAATTATTTTGATAAACAATCAATTGGTATTGAATAATGGCATTTCAAACGAGCAGTAGGTATGTGATATTGTGTTTTTTAGGCTAATCTAAAAATAAACAGCTTATTTTCTACTTTGTTTTCTAACAACCTTTATTTTGTATTCTGCGGTATCAATCCACTGCAACAAATAAGCTTTTTAGTTAACTAATCAACTAATTTCAGCGGAACACAGAGGAGATACCAACTCCCACTACCAGAACACCCTATACACTGGAGATGTAGCGGAGCGAGTAAAAGTGCTGAAGAGCGTGGGACAGAGGGGCCTGGCTTACTTGTGTGCTAAAACACATGGCATGGAGGAAGAGGCTGAGTCTATAGCTGCTTCTCTACCTGCTGAACAGGTCACTGTTTGTTATTATTTGGTTCCTTAATCGGTTTGATGAGTGATGAAGCCGGCCTCTTCAATAATATGTATATCACCAGCATTATATATAAGTATTTATATGATAGAATGTCCCCAGATCCCCCAAGTACCGGAGAATGCGAAGCTCCTAAAGCCAGGTGTCCCCATAATGAAGAGTGATGAGAACTGGCCGCTGCTCACTGTCAGCAAGGGAATATTCGACAAAGTAGCTGGGGGAGAGCCCACCAGTGCCCTGGACGCTGAGGTGGATGTAGATGTGGAGGTGGAGGGAGCCTGGGGAGATGAGGACCTGCAGCTAGAAGAGGGTAAGTTACCAACTAGTTACCAAATAGTTTCCAATAGGTTACCAACAAGTTACCAAATAGTTACCAACACGTTACCAACTTGTTACCAAATAGTTACCAACAAGCTACCAATAGGTTACCAACTTGTTACCAAAAAGTTACCAATTAGTTACCAATTAGTGATCAACTAGTTACCAACTCTATACTAAACCTTCCCTCGCTTCAGGTTCAGAGCCTGAGTTTGATAAGTCTGACGGTGAAGGATCTGCAGCAGGATGGGACGTGGACGAGGACCTGGAGCTGCCACCAGATCTGGACATTGCAGTGACAGCAGTTACAGGGGGCAGCTACAATCCACCTGCTATTGGTACCAGCACTGCTAAGGTCAGATATTACCTGTAGTTACTTGTCTGCGAGTTATATCTTTATTCCTGTTATATATGTATATTAGGCTAGCTACAAATACCAATCACCCCCCCCCCTGTTATATATTAGGCTAGCTACAAATACCAAGCACCCCCCCCCCCGGCCCCCCCCCCCCACTTTACCACTGTTTTTTCTCAGAGATGGGCGGATAATTCCCAGTTTGCTGTTGATCATCTGATGGGGGGATCTGTAGACTCTGCTATGAGACTGTTAGACGACCAAGTGGGCGTAGTGGACTTCAACCCTTACAAGTTAGTTATTAAGAAGAATTTATTTTGGTTACAAAATGTGTACCCCTAAAGGTATCGTAAAGCCGCTAGGATACCGTTAGGGATGCACATTTGGGATATTATGTTCTTCTTTCATACGACCAAAAATACAAAACTGTTTTAAGTGCCCCTCACTTCACATTACCTGAAGTAAGCCTTATTTTTATGTTTTGAAAGTGCTAAATAAACCCCCAGGTCCCTGTTTATGCAAGTTATGGGTCGTGGAGCGGTATGTCTGCCTGGTATACCCTGTCAAGCCCCTGTATTCGCATACCCCCCTCGTAACCTGAACGAGAATGCTCCTAAGAACGCTCTTCCTCGCAAGTTCATCAAGCTTACTGAACTGGTGGAGCAGCTCCAGGTAAGATACACACGTTTCCGTATATTCAATACATATGTTTCCGTATATTCAATACACATGTTTCCGTATATTCGTGTAGAACCTCGGCAGAAGTAGCTAGTTAATAGATAGTATAATTATAGTAGGTAATACAATCTCTATTATTATTTTAAGAGATCTCAACCGCCAATTCTAAATCGTTCCACTATAATCAAGTTATTAGAAACCAATTAGAAACCAATTAGAAACCAATTAGAAACTAGTTAGAAAATAATTAACCTAAAAACTAATTATCATTATTTGTAACAGGTGGGATACCAGTTGACAACTCAAGGAAAGTTCGGTGACGCAGCGGTGAAATTCCACAGTATCCTCCTGTCTGTACCTCTCCTTATAGTCGATACTAAGGAGGAAATGAACGAGGTAATTGTTAATTAATTAGTGATTATTATTATGTTAATTAATTAGTTATTATTAGTAATTATCATTTAATTACAAATCAATTCAATGAACTGTAGCACTTCCTCTTTCTATTTCTAGACCTTGTGGTAAGTGACTCTTTAACCACTGCTCTATACAGGCAATACAGCTAATGGGTATCTGTAGAGAGTATATCCTGGGTCTCCAGATGGAGCTAGCTAGAAAGGAACTGCCTAGACGCACTGTTGATGATCAGGTAATGCTAACAATAATTGCCAATATTTCATAGATTTCCTATACTTATTCCTATTTAAAGTATATCTTCATCTCAAAATATCTGTCTTTTTAACGCTAGTAAAACAGTAATACCGAGTAGTAAGTTAACTAAACCTGGATATTACAGATCCGGATATGCGAGCTAGCAGCGTACTTTACACATTGTAACCTGCAACCAATGCATCTCATGTTAACACTGCGTACTGCTGTTAGTCTCTTCTACAAGGTAAGATTACCTCTGCTAATCAGTTCATTACTTATTAATTACTTATTAATTATAAACAACACATCAATTCAAAGTCGATTAATTAATTTGATCTTGATATTAAAATTATTGTACTAAAAAGTTATCCACTTCTCATAAATCACATAACTTGAAATTGTAAGTCCCACAATAAATAATACAACTAACATCAAACTTTTCTCCAGATGAAAAACTTCAAGACTGCGGCTTCCTTCGCTCGCCGGCTGATCGACCTGGGCCCTAAACCCGACATAGCGACTCAAATGAGAAAGATTCTGGCGGCGTGTGAGAAAAATCCAACAGACGAACATAAACTGCAGTATGATCAGCATAACCCCTTCGTTCTGTGCGCCATGACCTATCAACCTATCTATAGGTGAGTCAAATCTAATCAACCTATGTATGAGTCATTAAATATCTAAATATTTACTAATTTGTATGACTAAATTAATGAATAAATTAATGACTAAATTAATGACTAAATTAATGACTAAATTAATGACTAAATTAATGACTAAATTAATGACTAAATTAATGACTTAATTAATGACTAAATTAATGACTAAATTAATATAAATATTAATTTTCACTTACTAAATAATATTAATATTTCAGAGGAAAGGCTGTAGAGCGGTGTCCGTTGTGTTCTGTTAATTATACGCCAGAATGTAAAGGACAGATTTGCACTGTCTGTAAAGTAAGTTCTACTTAATTTTTAAGCTCTGCTTTAACTTTAGATATTAATGTTGGGATTAAAACCTGCTGTTTTAGAAATAAATATTATAATGACAATGTTATTTATAATATTTCTAGGTGGCGGAAGTTAGAAATAAATGCTATAATGACAATGTTAATTATAATATTTATAGGTGGCGGAAGTTAGAAATAAATGCTATAATGACAATGTTAATTATAATATTTATAGGTGGCGGAAGTTTGAAAGGAATGCTATAATGACAATGTTAATTATAATATTTATAGGTGGCGGAAGTTAGAAATAAATGCTATAATGACAATGTTATTTATAATATTTATAGGTTGTTATAATGACAATGTTATTTATAATATTTATAGGTGGCGGAAGTTGGAAAGGAATGCTATAATTACAATGTTATTTATAATATTTCTAGGTGGCGGAAGTTGGGAAGGAATGTATCGGTCTGCGTATCTGTCCCAACCAGTTCAGATAGGAACCCTATCCTCGGACTACATAACACGGAACATTGAATATGATTAACTTTGTGTTTCACTGGAAAGGTTTTAACTTGATTAGCTTATTATTTACTTATTTCACTTACCTAGTAGTAGTAACTCTCGTGTCTGTTGTACGGTAATATAATGCATGAGTAGATTATATCTTCAATAGCTAAGAAATACGTTAACATATTTACAAAATTCGGAGTATGGACTTATATTTTCTGAGTTTGACGTAGGACTCCTTTTCAACGAGTTTTGATAATTGTAAAACTAAAAGAATTCAATTTTGATCTCGAACCATTTTTATGAGCTAAATTATCGTATTTTGGGATTAATTTGTTCAAAAGATTTGTGTAACTGTAACTATACTTATTGATACAATCACCAAACATAAGCGTCTCCCCTTTTAGAAATTTTCAGTTAACCCTTAATTTTTAAGTATGAACGTTAATATTACACTAATATCTGGCCAGAGGAGCATTTTAACCCTATGCCATGTGGGGTACAGGTGATTCGGAGTAGTGCGTTGTACTTCGAAGAAATTTACAATTAAGACGTGTATCGTCCCTCAAGCGCACCACAAAATATTTTAAAACCTCGCTTCGAGTTCTTCACATCCCACCAGGGCCTATTTTGGGTGTAATATGCAGCAGGGGTATCATTAAGTCATTGTACATTGCAATGTGAGTGGAGATGTAAATAGCGCACTTTAGTAAAGGCACTGCTACCCACATGTCCCCACTTTAGTAAAGGCACTGCTACCCACATGTCCCCACTTTAGTAAAGGCACTGCTACCCACATGTCCCCACTTTAGTAAAGGCACTGCTACCCACATGTCCCCACTTTAGTAAAGGCACTGCTACCCACATGTCCCCACTTTAGTAAAGGTACTGCTACCCACATGTCCCCACTTTAGTAAAGGCACTGCTACCCACATGTCCCCACTTTAGTAAAGGCACTGCTACCCACATGTCCCCACTTTAGTAAAGGCACTGCTACCCACATGTCCCCACTTTAGTAAAGGCACTGCTACCCACATGTCCCCACTTTAGTAAAGGCACTGCTACCCACATGTCCCCACTTTAGTAAAGGCACTGCTACCCACATGTCCCCACTTTAGTAAAGGCACTGCTACCCACATGTCCCCACTTTAGTAAAGGCACTGCTACCCACATGTCCCCACTTTAGTAAAGGCACTGCTACCCACATGTCCCCACTTTAGTAAAGGCACTGCTACCCACATGTCCCCACTTTAGTAAAGGCACTGCTACCCACATGTCCCCACTTTAGTAAAGGCACTGCTACCCACATGTCCCCACTTTAGTAAAGGCACTGCTACCCACATGTCCCCACTTTAGTAAAGGCACTGCTACCCACATGTCCCCACTTTAGTAAAGGCACTGCTACCCACATGTCCCCACTTTAGTAAAGGCACTGCTACCCACATGTCCCCACTTTAGTAAAGGCACTGCTACCCACATGTCCCCACTTTAGTAAAGGCACTGCTACCCACATGTCCCCACTTTAGTAAAGGCACTGCTACCCACATGTCCCCACTTTAGTAAAGGCACTGCTACCCACATGTCCCCACTTTAGTAAAGGCACTGCTACCCACATGTCCCCACTTTAGTAAAGGCACTGCTACCCACATGTCCCCACTTTAGTAAAGGCACTGCTACCCACATGTCCCCACTTTAGTAAAGGCACTGCTACCCACATGTCCCCACTTTAGTAAAGGCACTGCTACCCACATGTCCCCACTTTAGTAAAGGCACTGCTACCCACATGTCCCCACTTTAGTAAAGGCACTGCTACCCACATGTCCCCACTTTAGTAAAGGCACTGCTACCCACATGTCCCCACTTTAGTAAAGGCACTGCTACCCACATGTCCCCACTTTAGTAAAGGTACTGCTACCCACATGTCCCCACTTTAGTAAAGGCACTGCTACCCACATGTCCCCACTTTAGTAAAGGCACTGCTACCCACATGTCCCCACTTTAGTAAAGGCACTGCTACCCACATGTCCCCACTTTAGTAAAGGCACTGCTACCCACATGTCCCCACTTTAGTAAAGGCACTGCTACCCACATGTCCCCACTTTAGTAAAGGCACTGCTACCCACATGTCCCCACTTTAGTAAAGGCACTGCTACCCACATGTCCCCACTTTAGTAAAGGCACTGCTACCCACATGTCCCCACTTTAGTAAAGGTACCCACAGTTTGATGAATTGGGGTGGAGGGATCGAATTTTTTGCTTTGATCGATTCTAGTTTGAAGTTACGTAGTTTTAACTGTCGGGACCCTTTTAGAAAAATCTCGAAGATCGACTGTAGAGTGATTTAGCACGCTTGAATAAGAATACCAAGTCCCCACTTTAGTAAAGGCACTGCTACCCACATGTCCCCACTTTAGTAAAGGTACTGCTACCCACATGTCCCCACTTTAGTGAAGGCACTGCTACCCACATGTCCCCACTTTAGTAAAGGTACTGCTACCCACATGTCCCCACTTTAGTAAAGGCACTGCTACCCACATGTCCCCACTTTAGTAAAGGCACTGCTACCCACATGTCCCCACTTTAGTAAAGGCACTGCTACCCACATGTCCCCACTTTAGTAAAGGCACTGCTACCCACATGTCCCCACTTTAGTAAAGGCACTGCTACCCACATGTCCCCACTTTAGTAAAGGCACTGCTACCCACATGTCCCCACTTTAGTAAAGGCACTGCTACCCACATGTCCCCACTTTAGTAAAGGCACTGCTACCCACATGTCCCCACTTTAGTAAAGGCACTGCTACCCACATGTCCCCACTTTAGTAAAGGCACTGCTACCCACATGTCCCCACTTTAGTAAAGGCACTGCTACCCACATGTCCCCACTTTAGTAAAGGCACTGCTACCCACATGTCCCCACTTTAGTAAAGGCACTGCTACCCACATGTCCCCACTTTAGTAAAGGCACTGCTACCCACATGTCCCCACTTTAGTAAAGGCACTGCTACCCACATGTCCCCACTTTAGTAAAGGCACTGCTACCCACATGTCCCCACTTTAGTAAAGGCACTGCTACCCACATGTCCCCACTTTAGTAAAGGCACTGCTACCCACATGTCCCCACTTTAGTAAAGGCACTGCTACCCACATGTCCCCACTTTAGTAAAGGCACTGCTACCCACATGTCCCCACTTTAGTAAAGGCACTGCTACCCACATGTCCCCACTTTAGTAAAGGCACTGCTACCCACATGTCCCCACTTTAGTAAAGGCACTGCTACCCACATGTCCCCACTTTAGTAAAGGCACTGCTACCCACATGTCCCCACTTTAGTAAAGGCACTGCTACCCACATGTCCCCACTTTAGTAAAGGCACTGCTACCCACATGTCCCCACTTTAGTAAAGGCACTGCTACCCACATGTCCCCACTTTAGTAAAGGCACTGCTACCCACATGTCCCCACTTTAGTAAAGGCACTGCTACCCACATGTCCCCACTTTAGTAAAGGCACTGCTACCCACATGTCCCCACTTTAGTAAAGGCACTGCTACCCACATGTCCCCACTTTAGTAAAGGCACTGCTACCCACATGTCCCCACTTTAGTAAAGGCACTGCTACCCACATGTCCCCACTTTAGTAAAGGCACTGCTACCCACATGTCCCCACTTTAGTAAAGGCACTGCTACCCACATGTCCCCACTTTAGTAAAGGCACTGCTACCCACATGTCCCCACTTTAGTAAAGGCACTGCTACCCACATGTCCCCACTTTAGTAAAGGCACTGCTACCCACATGTCCCCACTTTAGTAAAGGCACTGCTACCCACATGTCCCCACGAGTTACTCAAGTTTCCCGACGCGCACACTTCAGGAAATGCTGTTACCTGGCCCCTGTATTAGCTTATTAGGGGTCGTTCACATGTTACGTAATCATACTTCCAGTTTCAAGCGACATTGATACAGTTATAGGACAAAGAAGAAGTTGAAGCAATCAACAAAGAATAATAGTAATACTGTATACATTATAGTAATACTATATATACATTTCATCACACGAACATATTCTATTCACTATTGTCTATACTTCATACTTGCATATTTTCAAATTATATATCTTTTAACATATCATTAAAAGAGACAAAACCAAATAAAAGAAAAAAGTACATATCAAGTCGCTATACAGAACAATTGTGCGAAGTTATTTCACAGTCTGCATTAATCGTGAGTTCAAAAAACCGGATAACTCATGACTAGTAACTGTTTTATTTGTTTGATGAATTGGGGTGGAGGGCTTTGATCGATTCTAGTTTGAAGTTAGTTTCAACTGTCGGGACCCTTTTAGAAAAATCTCGAAGATCGACTGTAGAGTGATTTAGCACGCTTGAATAAGAATACCATTACCAAGGAATATAGCAAAAGATCGCTAGGATAAATCTAGCTTGTGCTATGCAAATTAGGTAAGAAAATGAACACCAAGAAAACTTTAGTATGGCCATAGTTTTGAATTACAGAAAATCTCATAAACTTAAGGATACACTGAAGACATAAGTTATAATTATGTTTCATTGAAATTAATCAATAGCTTCATAGCTCCCTCGTAGCGACTACATAATCGTTCCGCTGAGGATTTCTGCAGAGCACCTTATTCTTCAGTGACTCCCTCAACTTTTTGCTCCTCCATATCAAGATAACCGGATTAAGCGCGGAGCATATAAAGGGGAATACTGTACTAGTCAAGTAGGGGAATACTGTACTGTAAAGTTGATCGCTCGTGTAATTTAGGTTCAGTATCCAGCAGAGAGTGAGGAAGGCTGTGTACACGGTGTTACACAACGAGAAGACAGTGGTCAGCAGTGCGATTGTGATCGTCACTTCCCGTTCTGTATTGCTGGTGTCGCCACTCTTGCTGGCGGACATATTCTGCTGGCTGGTGGAAAGCTTCCTCCAGTTGATAGCTAAGCACACCAGTGAAAGTATGACTGCTAAGATGAAGGGAGCGCAAGATGTAGCAAAGGTTACTCCCTGTGGAATTTGTATTGATTTCTTGCTACCCTTATTGGCTTTGATATTTACCGCTGAGACCACTATGTCCTTGATACAGTAGTCTCCTACAAATGGGAGAAAGACGTATCGGATCTTTCTCTCGTAGAATGTTTCCAATTCTCCTATTTGAACAGCATCATAGATTATAATAGGCAGCAGGACTATAGGACAGATGATTATTGCTATCCACATTCTTTTATTTTCACTTGGTAGAAAGGTCTGGTTATGTTGATGGTTCGGACTACAATCAGCACCACGTTCACAAAAACAGAAATCCGTAAGATGAGTGTCGTCAAGGAGAACAAAACCCCGAGAAAGAGGGTCAGCACTGTCGGCTCCTCGTTAATTTCTAGGAGAATTCAGATTTTCAGATCGATGTTGGTTATAAACCGGGATGTGGGCATTTGAACATTTGGAGGACTTCGACGCGCCGCGCAAACTACAAACTAGCATTCTTGCTTCGCATCAACAAGATCGTTGCTCTGCGAAGCAGAGCAACGATCTGGAAGGGTTGACATCGTCAATCAATTGAACATCACTATCAGATCATCAATTCACAAATATAATATAAAATATTAGTCGGTTTATAATTTTCACAAAGCTAGAGCTTACTTTCGCTATTCTACTAAATAATACCTGTTATAACGAGCAAGATGGCGACGAAATGTAGTATTGCTGTCAGACACACAACGAAATCAGTGAAAGAGAGGGCCAGGTAGAGGGAGGGAACCAAGTTACCTCTTCTATTCCAGTAGTAGGTGAGGATCTGAATGTTTGCAGGCAGGCCAAATAGTCCTGTATTCAATAATTCTTGTGTTACTGTTAAATGATTTATAATCATTTAACAGTTCATTTAACACAAGAATTCATGGTACCACAAGAATTTAATGGCACCATTTATAATGGTTTCCATTATATTTATAAATGATATCAGTTAGGAATTTTAGAATATACAACTCTTTTTGGATTTAATATTGAATTGGTGCACTGCCACTAGTATAGTATTAGTACTAGTTAGTATGAAATGCCTTCAACTTGGAAACATGCAATTCGCTAAATTTTACCGATGAGGAGAGAAGTAATTGCCAAAGATATTGAAGCTTCATTTTTCTTTTTGAATTCAAGCGCATCTTCCGACCAGTTTGCATCTGTCATCAGCCAAAATCCCTTTATTCCGGCAGTCCCTGTTGTAGACTCAACAGCAATAATTGTTATCTCTAGCTCTTTCTTCAGCTTCTAGAATAAGTTCCGTGCTTAATTTTCCTTACAACCATTTTGACAAAGATAAATCGATCAGTGGGAATAAGTATTATTATTAAGTAATCGTGTTTGGATATTTGAGGTTGCTAACGGTCACAATTACGTGCCGGAAATTCTTGACTCCTATGTTTTATGTGTAGTTGTACGGAGAGCACACGTGTACTTCTACTACATACTATTTACCAAGTATATAGTAAAGTGGCAACAAACGTCAAACCTGGGCGAAAAGTTAGCCCAGATAACAGGCCATTAGGTAATATTTATTTGGCAAAACGTCGAACATGACCAAGACGACAGTACACATGTTAAAAATCGAGGTCAACCATAGGACACTGGACAAAATACGTAACACTGCTGACCTTTTCAAATAAATTAAAACAAAAAATGCTAATACGAGAAGAAAAACGCGCTATAAAAGGGAATGTATATGAAAAGAAAATTAAATTGCTGCATTAAAATCTACCTGGTATGGGGACTCCATGTCCAGACTATTATTAATTATGTTCATATAAACATAATAGCTTGACGGATGTTACTCGTCTAAATCTCTTCGAAGTAGCGCGGGCCGCTTTCTTCTCGAAATGGCAAGTGCTTGTGTCACGTTGCGACCCCACGGTCGTTTCACTATGGTGGAATACAGAGGGAGCCGCGCACTTCGTGCGCGGCGGGTCATACAACGTATGACAAGCAAGTGCTACAAAGTAGCGCGCGCCGGGCCAGACCATTAACAATGACGTCAACATAATACTAATAGCCACATATTTTGATTTTATACAATAGCCACCATAATAAACACATCCGCAATCCGCCGAGATTCGGCGGAATGACAGGCTGAGCGCCGCCCAGTAACATTAAAATTTAAAATCAGCTTTGTCTCTGCCAGACGCCAGTCCAATGTAATTTGCAAAATATTAATTGCATGTAGTTGTACTCTCGCCAACATCCAAATTGTAGGTTTACAACCTACTAGGACGCGCGCCGAGTTGGACTTGTCGACGGTAATATATGGAACAGCTATTTTACGAGTATCACCCGTTAACATCCAAACAGAACGTCAGCAGTCAGCTCTTACGATTGTCCATTGTTAATGGACTAGCCCGGCGCGCGCTACTAGTACTTCGTAGCACTAGCACTTACACTTGCATTGTCTCGGGCTACTTCGAAGAAATTTAGACGAGTAACATTCGTCAACCCTTACGACCCTTTATTTCTGTCCCTCCTTCCTCCAGCTTATTTCTATACGGTCCCTAGACCCTAGTCCGGCTCTTACTAATTCGCTCGCCCAAAAATTATCACGTGACTTTGGTTTTTAGTTTTTTTTTTCTACCCATGATTCACATGCCACTCAACAGTGCAGCTTAGTTGCTAAGCTGCACTGTTGAGTGGCATGTCGGCATGTGATCTGATGACCACGGATCTCAGGGGGCCAAGTTGTCGGCCTCCCGATCAAGGTTTATTGCTAATGCTAATCCAGTTCCTTAATTATGAATGCTAATAGTGTTAAACAAAAGAAACAATCTTATCATCGATCAGGTGAAATAAATCAAGCAACGATCAGAGACCAGCTCCGCAATCGTAAAATAGACATTAAGAACATTTTAATTTTGCAATGTAGAAAAATCAAAACTGAACATTTCAAGTACATACTTTGTATTTCGATTTCTTCAGCATTTATACCAAAATAATTTACTTACAGAAACGTTCTTTAAGATGCTTGTACATGCTACATTTGTACAATATCAAATGTCAGACAAAAGTTAGCAAAATGGAAGATCGTTTAAATGATGATCATCCTAAAAGTCTCCCAAGAATATAGAGTGATTTCTCTAATATTATTCACAATCCAAACATTTGGTAACTGTCGCTATTTCTAAAGTTTTAAGAATACCAGATTCGTTATTGTTAAGAATGATCTTAAAATCTGGCCAAAGGAACGGAATCTAATCGTCAAGGGAGCGGAATTCCTCACGAAGTTTCTCAGCCAGCTCCGCATAACTCTTCAGTATCTTCTCCTCACCGTCAGCTTTAGGGTCCTGCAGTGGCGAAATTAATCAGGTTTAACTTGAAACAGAATTAGAAGTGAGTTACTTTTGGAAGCCCAATAAGTAACTCAAATTTATTTGAAAAGAATTCAAATAAATTCGTTTAGTTCACTTATAAAACATAAATATCTACTGTTGAAATTAAAAACAAGACCTGAAGATGTCACAGAAATATGGGACTGTTACAGTTCTAACATTTAAAAAATGAAAGACCGGAAGAATGTAAAATAAAGTTTACCATAAATTTCATCTTAGTGAGCTCGTACATAATACCCCTCATCCTGTCGTGGATCATGTTCCAGGTGATCTTATTCTCGCTGTGAGCTGTTGACTCCACCGCGTGCATTGCCAGGTCGTGGAACAGTATCATGTTTGACATCATGCCCACTAGAATTGGGAGAGAGTTTACTTCAGGGGGGGGGGGGGGGGGATATCATGCCCACTAGAATTGGGAGAGAGTTTACTTCAGGACAGTTTACTTCAGGGGGGGTGGGGGGGTGACATCATGCCCACTAGAATTGGGAGAGAGTTTACTTCAGGGGGGGGGGGGGCATCATGCCCACTAGAATTGGGGGAGAGTTTACTTCAGGGGGGGGGGGACATCATGCCCGCTAGAATTGGGAGAGAGTTTACTTCAGGGGGGGGGGGGACATCGTGCCCACTAGAATTGGGAGAGAGTTTACTTCAGGGGGGGGGGGACATCGTGCCCACTAGAATTGGGGGAGAGTTTACTTCAGGGGGGGGGGGGACATCATGCCCGCTAGAATTGGGAGAGAGTTTACTTCAGGGGGGGGGGGGGCATCATGCCCGCTAGAATTGGGAGAGAGTTTACTTCAGGGGGGGGGGGGACATCGTGCCCACTAGAATTGGGAGAGAGTTTACTTCAGGGGGGGGGGGGGGGGCATCATGCCCGCTAGAATTGGGAGAGAGTTTACTTCAGGGGGGGGGGGACATCGTGCCCACTAGAATTGGGAGAGAGTTTACTTCAGGGGGGGGGGGGGGGACATCATGCCCACTAGAATTGGGAGAGAGTTTACTTCAGGGGGGGGGGGGGGGGGCATCATGCCCGCTAGAATTGGGAGAGAGTTTACTTCAGGGGGGGGGGGACATCGTGCCCACTAGAATTGGGAGAGAGTTTACTTCAGGGGGGGGGGGGCCGGGGGGGGCATCATGCCCACTAGAATTGGGGGAGAGTTTACTTCAGGGGGGGGGGGGGGGACATCATGCCCACTAGAATTGGGGGAGAGTTTACTTCAGGGGGGGGGGGACATCATGCCCACTAGAATTGGGGGAGAGTTTACTTCAGGGGGGGGGGGGGGACATCATGCCCACTAGAATTGGGGGAGAGTTTACTTCAGGGGGGGGGGGGGGGGGGGGGGTCATGCCCACTAGAATTGGGGGAGAGTTTACTTCAGGGGGGGGGGGGGGGGCATCATGCCCACTAGAATTGGGGGAGAGTTTACTTCAGGGGGGGGGGGGGGACATCATGCCCACTAGAATTGGGGGAGAGTTTACTTCAGGGGGGGGGGGGGGGGCATCATGCCCACTAGAATTGGGGGAGAGTTTACTTCAGGGGGGGGGGGGGGACATCATGCCCACTAGAATTGGGGGAGAGTTTACTTCAGGGGGGGGGGGGGGGGACATCATGCCCACTAGAATTGGGAGAGAGTTTACTTCAGGGGGGGGGGACATCATGCCCACTAGAATTGGGAGAGAGTTTACTTCAGGGGGGGGGGGACATCATGCCCACTAGAATTGGGGGAGAGTTTACTTCAGGGGGGGGGGGGGGGGGACATCATGCCCACTAGAATTGGGAGAGAGTTTACTTCAGGACTTCAGGAGGAGGAAGCTAAATGTTTTTCTCCCTATTTATACTTTTATAGCCTTTCCGTTACGGAAGTTCTGTTTATGGAAAGTGATGCAGTCAGAAATAAAACATCCTCAATTGATAACGTAGCTCGACCCTAAACACCTCATTTATATGAAATATTATCGTTTATTGACAGACCTGTTTTATAGAATGGACACACTCGATCATAATCAGTAAATCCGTTCTGCTGCAAGAAATCGTCCTTGATAAGTTTAGCGATCTCCAAACAAATCTTATCAGTCTCTCCCAAGGAAGATTTACCCACCAGCTGCACAATTTCAGACAAGTCCTCCTCATTTTGGAGAATCTCAGACACCTGTTTGTGTTTGAGAAATTGGTTTTTATGAAATTAAACATTTAAATGAAAAACAAAATTAAGATTTGTCACTCTGCGGAGAACTAGATTCTGGTAAAAAAACGCAAGGAACCGACAACCGTACCTTGTTTCTCAGAGATACAAACTCTGGGTAATTCTTTTCGTAGTAATCGTCGAGTGTCATCTTGTACTTGCTGTAACTGATCAGCCAATTAACAGACGGGAAATGTTTCCTCTGAGCTAGTTTCTTGTCCAGACCCCAGAACACCTGAACATTTCATCTTTTAGATCACATGACCAAATAGATTGCGCCACAAGAAAGAGAGTTATAACATATCTGATATGTGGTAGTATTTCGCGGAGATTTTGGGAGGTTAGTGATGAGTCGTCAACTAATAAATCTAGTTAAATCAGCGCGCATAGCGCACTGATCATACCGTCGCGCGATTCGGCACGTGGGCGTCGTGGTTACCATGGCGCAGTTTATTTCACTGTTCGCGCATGTCTTGTACACGCGATCAAATTCTTACTTTTCCATTAACATTCGTTGCAATCTCTGTCACGGTTAACAGTTATACATTCGCAAACTTTCATAAACACAACGATGACCAGGATTATCCTATTCATCTGGGCACTCACAGTGCCGCTCTCCGCTGCTCCAGTTCCACGATCTTTGTATCTGAATATCAGCGACAGCAATTCTACTTCGACATCGCTTATTGAGGAAGACCTAGAAATCGCCGGATCTGATGACCTCGCAATAAAAGTTGCTTTTATACTCAGTTTCATAGCTGTTTTATCTTCCATCCTGCTAGCATGTTTGATGGTCGGATTCTTTGTAAAGACCACGAAGAAGATTTCAGAACTAGCAAAACTTTTAGAAAAAGATAACGGCATTAACAAAGATCTCGAAAGTGGACTACGGGAAGAAATGAAACCAGAAGAAGATCAAGAAATAGTAAAATCACATAGTCAGATCGACTTTAAACCAAAGAACTATCACAAGCAGCGTATGCTTATGAGACTGAAGGAAGCTCAAAAAGAACACCCGCTAGCGAAGATGACCAGCATGGAGAAAGTTTCGCAAAGAAAACGAAGAAGACGACCCCTGAGAAGCCGTAACGAGAGGAACAAGGGGACTACTTTAAAGGTACAGTCCTCCCCTTTTTTAGGACGGTCATGATCACATTTCTCTGACTAATTTTAACGCCCCAATTTCTAAATTACTAAATTTGACGGACAAAAATGATGCTTAAATTAGACAAGTTATCCACAAGTTTGTTTCAGATTTACCCGGCCATGGACGTATCAGACACAGAGTTGAGCCCAGGAGAGTTGGTGAAGTGTCACTATCCTTTCCCCAAACATCAGAAGAAGCTCATCTGGCCCAACAAATACAAGTTTATCCCTCAGGATCTTGAACCTGGTGAACTTGTTTTCATTTCCGGGGACGAAAAAGCAAAATGGTCACCATACGAATTCAAAGAATCGGATAGCGTTTCACTGTCTTTTGGTGAAGAGAAGCTAGACAATGAAACATCTTGTCACGAAATGGAGGAGATTGGTCGGGATCCACGGAAGATGGAACAATACGAAAATAAAGAAACATCGCCCATTTTATGTCCGGAGACTACGGTAAAGAAACCTTTCAAGAAACCTTCACGCAGACCACCTCCTAAACACAAGATTAAGAACCAGGAAGTACAATCAGAAGCCGAAAGAGTTCTTGTCGATTTAGACGAAATAATGTCCACATTGAGTCCTGAAATCACCAGATCCAAGCTTACCAAAGCTAATAAGCTGTCGTCTGCGAGGGAAAGAAGATTGACGGAAAAAAGGAAAACGGACCAGACGAATACTGCGAAAGAAGAGACCCTGAAAATAGAAAATAAGGGAGACTCGCTGTGTATCGAAGTGGAAAGGGATGATGTTATATCCTCGACTCCCACCATCCTCCCACCAAACCCCTCTCCTGTCACCCCAGTGCCTCCTAAAGAGTGTCTTCCCAAACTCTCACCTAATAAAGTAACATTGGCCCCTCAAAAGCTCTCTATCACGTCCCAGCTCAATGATCCGAAGATCCGACGTCCAGAAGCAAAGTCCACATTAGCGACTGCTCGGCGTCAACAACCAAGAAATAAGAACGCTCGATTAGCGACACAAACTCCCCCGCCAAAACATGCGAAGAAGATCATGTTCCGACCAGGAGCAGTCAGGAAAAGGAGGTCCATATTCGGCAAACCTAAGAGTCTCAACTATTGGACTATCATTGCCAACAAAAAACTCCAAAAGAAAAACGAAGCTCTTGTCGCAGAACATTCTCAGAGCCCAGACCCTATACTTCAAATACAAAGAAAAAGTGACGGGGCTATCCTGTACGAATCTCCTCTGAAATCAAATCCTTTCGTTATTCAGGTTAGCATCTTACACGAATTTAATTTTATATTAAATCTAACATTAAAATTATCTATATCTCAACAAGTAGTTTTCTCTTAAACTTAACCCCAAAAACCCACAGAACGGTGTCGTTATGAGGAAAGATAACGTGAGCTGAAAGGATAACCACGTGACATACAAATATTGTACAACAAGTACACAAAGCTAAACCTGGTTGGCATTGGAGTAAATACTAGATTGTCAATGATGGAATTTGGATGATGCATTCTTTCAAGGGACATAGATAAAGAAGGACAAGAAAAGGAAGAAGCAAACAAAGAGCTAGAGAGATACGAAAGAATCAATTGTATCAACACACGAGGAATGCGGATATTCTATTCTTGTGTATTATCATTCAATATATTATCTTAACATATCATAAATACAAAAAAAAAGTTAAAAGAGACAAAACCAAAGAAAAAAGATAAAAAACAAAAAACCAAAAAAAAAAGACATTTCACTTTGCTATACAATCGTGCAGAAGTTATTTCAGAATCTGCATTAATTGTGAGTTCAAAAAACCGGATAACTGTGTTTTATTTGTTTGACGAATTGGGGAGGAGGGTTACCACTTTTCATCTGAGTGACGACTGTCCTCTGATTTAAGCTTTAATTCGCGTTTTATACAGAAAAGGTTCCGAACTGCTCCGTTTGTATAACAGCTTCTCTGTATAATGACGCAAGCTTACTGCAAGTTTATTATAGCAATGTACTGTAAAACCCTTAATTTTCGGAGTGTTTTTAGGAACGAATATTCGTAAAAATGTATGCTGTGAAGATGGCTAAATTTTAGAAATTAGCGACAATTAGTGCTCGCGAAAATATGTTTCAAGTCTAGTAGTAACACCTAGAAGCTGTTTTCCACACATTTTATTATTACCAAACTATTACGGCTCTACAACTGCACTCACCTGTACGATACCAAGAGTAGCACTAGTAACAGTATACACTCACCTGTACGATACCAAGAGTAGCACTAGTAACAGGATCAGAGAAATCACCACCAGGAGGAGACACAGCCCCCACAATACTCACACTCCCTTCTCTACCTGGGTTACCAAGACAACGTGTGCGACCTGCACGCTCGTAGAAGGAGGCGAGCCTGGAGCCGAGGTAGGCAGGATATCCACTGTCAGCTGGCATCTCCGCTAAACGACCTGAGATCTCTCTCAGAGCTTCAGCCCATCTGGAGGTGGAGTCTGCCATCATGGACACGTGCATTCCCATGTCACGGAAATACTCAGCTAGAGCAATACCTGATAGGGGATTACTAATGTCACGTGAGGGAGTTACGGTCGTGTCATTTTATTATGTGATAGTTATTTAGTTAATTAGTTAATAATATTTCGTTGATAAACTTAAAACAAGAAATCCACCATAACCATAACAGCGCACGCCCATTTGAAAATTAGGTCAAAATTTCGATTTGGCAGCACTGTCTGGTGATCACTCAGATCGTTATACAGCAGATCTACCAAACTATAATTCTCGAATTCCATGTTTAGGTACCGTTACGTCACATGTTCATTTTTCTAATTTCTACACAAATGCGTCGCTCAGTTGTCCACGAAAGTAATCATTTTTAACCCATCATGGTTGTCACGTGAATATAACATTAATTGAAAGTATAGTATAGTATTTCATTTAGACGTATTTAATTTAGATATTATATTTGATTAAATTGGTTTGCTAAATCATCATCGTCCTAAAAATTGTAGTACTTCTGATTAAACTAAAAAAGAAAAAACCGATCATGAAATATTTGTTTATTTTAATTTATTGATTTAATTAAATAAAGAAACTGCAAGGATGACAGACCTGTGTAAATAGAAGCCTCTCTTGCAGCGACAGGCATGTTGGATGTATTGGCTACCAGGCAAGTCCTCTTCATGATGTTATGCACTTCTCCCCTCAGCTCCAGTTCCAGCTGAAAAGGGAATGGGGTTTCAAGGGGAGCAGAAATGAGGAGATCCTCTAAACTTATATCAGAAAATAAAGAGGCGAAAATATGAATTAATTAATAAAGACACGTGACATGCCCGTATATGGTTAACACGTGACATGCCCGTATATGGTAATCACGTGACATGCCCGTATAATATGATTAACACGTGACATGCCCGTATTTGGTTAACACGTGACTTACCTCAGGGAACTCCTGCAGCACCTCCGCCATCTCGTTACCCCGCTCTCCGCACCCCACATAGATGATGATGTCAGAGTTACTGTACTTGGACAAGGCTTGTGAGATTACCGTCTTACCGCAACCAAACGCTCCGGGGATTGCTGTGGTACCTCCCTGTACACATCTGTGGGGGATGGGTTAGTAGGAGAATACCAGCGCGACAACATCTTAATATTGATTTAAAACATTGAGACATCAACGAGAACAACTTAAAGGACTTAAAACCTAGATTATTACTTCTTCACCCATTTGGGGGGGGGGGGGGGGGGGGGGGGGGAGGGGGGGGATAACGTATTTTTTTGTTTTTTTTCAAAAATTTACTTTTACCTTAACAAAAAAAATTCTTTTCAGCTATTTCGATTTTGAGCTATATTTTTATCATTTTATTGAGTTATTGGGTTTTTTCCTTTTTTCCCCCCTTTTTTTTCCTTTTTTGGTTTTTTGTTTTTTTTTCAAAAAACTACTTTTACCTTACCCCAGTAACCAGTAACAATGTTTCCGGTCCTACAGTGACATAATATGAACAGCACTATATTGTATCAGCTACTGACATTAAAAAGATTTGTGGCTTGACTGACTGCATCCACCCTTTATCTTAGGAAAGGTGCTTTTAGTTTATAGCTGCAACATCAGGGTAATTTAATACATGTGTCTCAATGCACGTAGTTTCCAGGAGTCAGACTGTCTAGGGCTAAGTACGGGAATTACCCTAACTTGCAGACATAAAATGGAAACGTTTTCTATGGAGAAAATGGAAAAAACCCTTGAGTAACTCTCCATTTATGCAATTTTATGCCATTGTTCACCCCCCCCCCCCCCATTATAGTTCCTGGCTTTACTATACAGCTCAGTCTGTATTTGTCATGGTGCTATTTACTATACTGGCAATGCCAATAGTTAAAAAATAAAGCTGGTGCTACACTGCTGTAAAGAAGAGCCAGGGTAAGGACCTATAAAACGGTTACCACAAGCAGGCTCATTATTCAGACGGGTACAGTGAAAACAGAACCGTTAAACCGTTAACACGAGTAAGCGCGGGTCACGTAGTCACGTGGTCTTAACTCGAGGTCACGTGGTCTTAACTCGAGGTCACGTGGTCTTAACTCGAGGTCACGTGGTCTTAACTCGAGGTCACGTGGTCTTAACTCGAGGTCACGTGGTCTTAACTCGAGGTCACGTGGTCTCAACTCGAGGTCACGTGGTTCCCTCCTACCAATGACCGGGCTAGACTAACATTACCTTAGGAACAATGTTATTATCCCCTGGACCACGAGAAGAGAGGTCCTTCGCTGCCTTCTTTCTATCTGTTGTTCAAGTGCGTGTGGGGGTGGGGGGGGGGGGGGGCAACTCCCAATATTATCTTACTTTCGATTACCTCCTTAAATCGTTCAAAACATCTTTAAATGTTTTAAAGTTTCGTCTGCCTGTTCTTGTATTGTTCATTATTACTACTACTACTACTATTTGAATAGTTACAACCTCGTGCCCCTGCTTGTTTCAGTTTACTTTGTTTAACACTATTCCATCAATAATAAACCTCCACCCTCATTTTATCGTAATCACACAATCACACTCTAACACCCAGCAAGTTACACAACACCACAATCCACATATTGAGAAGGTGATGAAGTGGGTGATATTCTGGGCGGTGGTCCTGGCATCCCGTGCATCCCGTGCATCCCGTGCATCCCGTGCATCCCGTGCATCCCGTGCATCTGATGCATCTGATGCATCTGAGCCACCACCAGGTAATTTAAATATTGTACTTAAACAACAAATAACAAACACTGGAGGTTCAATATATAAAATTGTTGTGTAAAAAGACAAGATGTATTGAGATTTACGTTCTGATAATATGCGCAATAGAATCAATGAACCTTACGACCTTTGTGGCCACTTAATTTTGTTTTTTTTGCTGACTGTGCTGTTATAGTAGAGTTATAAGATAATAATTTGTTCAACCTCAGATCCCTGTGAAGGTGGCAACTACCTTGACCAATTGAATGGATGTACACCATGTGAAGAAGGAACATACAGCCCTGGAGGAAATGTTTCATTGTGTTCTAACTGTCCTTCTGGGAAACAAGTGGCACCTGGTTATATTGGTACTTCAGAAAGTGACTGTTCTTGGAGTAAGTCTGATTATTTCATACACTTTATGTGTCAACATTCCAGCTATATCAATTCAATATATGAAGTAAACAAATTTGATGATGTAATAATGATAAAGACATTATTTTTCAAGTAGTTTTTAAAAGGAATCGGGAATTTGACGGACTTTTACATTCTGTTTGAACAATATCGATTTAACGACTTTAAACCGCGATTAATTTGGGACACTGTTTTTGTTTCAAATCATCAGGTCTGTCAGAAGTTTTACAATACATTTACTGTAGTCTGTACAAAACAACTATTATGATATTGTTCCACACCAGCGGAAGAGAAATGGGAAAACTTAATTCTAACCCTGTCGTGTGATGATGGAGAATACCTAGAGATAGAGAACGCAAAATACTGGGCACCTGGTGTACCAGTATGGTTATGTAGTCCACGTGCAGATGCGTTTACTAAAACTAGGGATCACTGCGATTATAAGGTTTGGAGACATTGAAGAAAATGTGTAATGAGACATAAAACATTGAAACTAATGAGATCTGAATAGACAATTGAAGGAGTTAAAAGTTTTGATTTTAAATTCTTCAAGAATCAGCAATCGGCATTCTTCTAAACTTCTAACTCCCAAAACGGTAAATCGTTTCGTCATCCTCACGACCTGCTGTTCTCACAGGAATCATGTTCGATAAACACGAGCCCTTATAGTTTCTATGGTGATCCATGCTGGGGTTCGCGGAAGAAACTGGCAGTATGGTACACGTGCCAGACATGTGACGAGGGAGAACTGTTAGTTGAGGGGGCAGGGTGTGGAGTGAAAATTAGTAAGGAAATAAGAGCAGCGCCTCGTGAAATAAAGTTTTTGTGTAAAAAGACAAGTTTGGGAAAAGTTTGAAACATTTCAAACTTATTTCTGAATTTCTCATCCTTTTCGAGACAAGGACAGCTTTTATGACGATTAAACTTTGCTAAAGTTATTTTCACATAATATTTACCTTCCTATTTCCCAGGTAACTGTAACGGAGGTCAATATCTGAACCAGGTAACAGGATGTCAGAGCTGCGAAATTGGGACCTACAGTTCTGGAGGAACAGTTTCCTCCTGTGTTAGCTGTCCTGTTGGTAAATCTGTTGCAGCAGGACAAGGGAGCTCGGAGAATGACTGCTCCTGGAGTAAGTGTACAACAGACCTTATTAACTAGATGACCTTATAAACAGATGTATTGAGATTGACGTTCTGATAATATGCGCAATAGAATTAATGAACCTTACGACCTTTGTGGCCACTTAATTTTGTTTTTTTGCTGACTGTGCTGTTATAGTAGAGTTATAAGATAATAATTTGTTCAACCTCAGATCCCTGTGAAGGTGGCAAGTACCATGACCAAGAGAAAGGATGTACACCATGTGGAGAGGGAACATACAGCCCTGGAGGAAATGTTTCATTGTGTTCTAACTGTCCTTCTGGGAAACAAGTGGCACCTGGTTATATTGGTACTTCAGAAAGTGACTGTTCTTGGAGTAAGTCTGATTATTTCATACACTTTATGTATCAACATTCCAGCTATATCAATTCAATATATGAAGTAAATTTTGCGATTTAGTTTTCTCTGGTGTTGGGCCATGCCTTGGGTTGTTGAGCTCAGTTCTGCTTTCTATAGGTACAAATTGTGCATTAGGCTAGTTTTAAAGTTAAAAATCGAAAAGTTGCACATGTGAGGACACGCCAAAATTGATAGAAAATTACTAAAATCACTGAAAATTGCTGTTTTCACCATTTTCTGACAACTTGGAGAATGGAGTGCCATTGTGATTACAGTTCTTCTTGAAATACTTTAAAACTTTGCATGCTTATCAAACTATACACTTATAGATAAATTACGAATATGCGAAAATTTAAGGTGATTCAATATTGGATGCGCACGCAACGTCCGTTCAAAGTTTGCACGTGCGAAAGGTGAGAATTTTGCTCATTCGTGATTTCGAACAAATTCTGCTTAGCCACGACAATACAATGTCATTATATATGGATTTAATGCCAACTTGAATGAGTATAATGTGGCATGTTCAATCAGTGATCGACGATATGCTTACCTTAACACAAGGAAATGTTTTCAAAGGAAAAATTTCGAAATCGTCGAAACTTCCTCCTTATGAATGAAGATATCAGTTTATATTTCGACTTTATAAAGTACCCTTACATTATAATCAAAAAGAGATGATATTTGACCAAAATCCATAATCATGGGTAGGGTGGACCGCTGCCAGTGTCTCTCTTTCCCAAACAAAAGGAAATGATATTAATTTTATTGACCGTCTGCAAATGAAAAATGATACCGAGAATGAAATCGGTCGCTCGCTTTTCCCATTCATTTACAATTGTGATAGATTAAAAAGAACTACCCAAAGGCAGCTCTACTCGGCAATATGATTTTGGCTGCATGTTTGAACCCGAACCGCGCCTGATAATATAATATAATATATACATTATACAGTAGGGGGGGGGGGGGCACCCCTGAATACAGTATAAGAAGTTCCTCAAGATAGATTAACTAACGGGAATAGGGCGTCAAGTACTCGCTGTCCAGTAAGGAGCGGGTTGTTGGCTGCTAACTTCTCCGCTACTGGGCGGGGAGTTCTCACCGGCCAAACCTGGTTATATATACTGTTAGTGATTATACATAATAACCTGGTTATATATACTGTTAGTGGTTATACATAATAACCTGGTTATATATACTGTTAGTGGTTATACATAATAACCTGGTTATATATACTGTTAGTGGTTATACATAATAACCTGGTTATATATACTGTTAGTGGTTATACATAATAACCTGGTTACAACTGGTTTTCTTCTCTTATAGAAAAAGGGCTCTACTAGCTGTAGCTAGGAGCATGAAATATCGGTACAAAGCAAACTATGCAATTGTCAAACTATAAGTTTCATGTTTGAAAGCAATCTTCAGTGACAATAACCTGGTTATATATAATACTGTTAGTGGTTATACATAATAACCTGGTTATATATACTGTTAGTGGTTATACAATATATAACGGCGAGGACGAGGGGGGGAGGGGAGGGGGCTGTATTACAACCCACCTGCAAGAGGGGAGGGGGCGAGGACGAGGGGGGGGAGGGGAGGGGTGAAGCAGGGGGCTGTATTACCTGCATCATGGAATGTTGAGACTTCTTCCCCTCGAACTCTATCTCCAACACAGTGTCTATCACAGTATACTTCCCTTTAGGGGCAATGAATGTTACAATTCCTTTAGCGTTAGGAATTAACATTATCTTCTGTGTTATGAGGGTGTTTTCTGGCACGGTGCCAAACACGTGACCTCCTGAAAGACATGAGGTAAAATAACAGAATTTAGGAAAGTGGTGAAACGGGCATTTACTTGCAGTTAAAATTCGTCTGAAATTTATTTGCAAAGCTAAAAAAGTCAAAACTTTAAAACGTAAACTTTAAAACTTCTACTAATCAGAACAAACCGGTGATGTGGCAGCCAACAGTGACACTAGGATCAGGTGTAAACTCCCACTTCTTTTCTCGGTCCAAGGCGGGGACATTGACTCCATGCGGGATGTAGATGGACCCTGTGTTCCTACCAATTACCTGACAACAGACGTTAATTAATAAATTAGTTATTGATGTAGCTGTTTAATAACGAATTAAATTAAACAATAGAGACAGGTTTAAGTTTTCAATTCATAAATGTCCCGAATGAACAGAGCCATTAACTTTACAATTTCAGAGTGGACGGGGTTAACCCAGTGGGATGATCAGTTACTAATCTAACTTCGTCTCAGTTATGTGTGAGGCTGGAACGTACAAAACTGACTTAATGACCACCTGTGAGTCTTGTGTTGATAATCACGTGAGTTCCAGAGAGGGAGCTACTTCGTGTGCAGCATGCGGAGAGGGACATGTTTCAAACCAAGAGAAGACACAGTGTGGTCAGTTATCTTCCTTATCTACTGAGCATTTCTGAATATCAACTCGAATACCTGTATAAATTCCACCAACATCTACTGCTAACCTTATTAACGACTGTTCTTTACTATCAGTGACTTCCACCAACATTTTATTTACCTACTGTTTTTACCATCAGATGTGTGCACAGTTGGTCACTACAGGAGCTCTGGTGACTCATCATGTCTGTCCTGTCCAGAGAATCACATCAGTGCAATAGTTGGAGCTGCGAATTGTACATAGTGTGAGGCAGGGAAGGAAGCAAACCCAGATAAATCTCTCTGTGGTCAGTTATTTTCTCACATTTTACCATTGCACATTTTGTATAATAGTAGTTAAGTGAGCCCCTTTCCTCACATACAAGGGATACCAATGACCACTAACAGCAGCATGTCCCAAAATGAGAGATCTTAGGCTAAAGAGCTGAATATGCGTGAATCAGAGACTAATCTGCGTTTTAAAGATAAGGTCTGCATGTTACTAGACAGGTTACTCCCGTTACTAGTCTTGGTAGTATGGGTCTTAGGACACATGAATTCTAAACTTCCTAATGAGTAGCTCTTATTCTGTTTAAGGAAAACATGTTCTAGTTGGTGAGTAGCACTTGTCTGCCCTGACAATGAGTACCACCTGTCTGCCCTGACAATGAGTACCTCCTATTTTCGTGTCAGGAAAACGTGCCAGGCCCCATTAAAGTGGAGCTCCTAAATATGTTATTTAACAATTGAATTTCTCCTCAGTTGATTGTCCAGTTGGTCACTACAGGGGCTCTGAAATGTCATCATGTCAGCTATGTCCAGAGAATTATATCAGTACAACAGTTGGAGCTGCAACTTGTACACAGTGTGAGGCAGGGAAAGTGGCAAACCCATACAGATCTTTCTGTGGTGAGTCTTAACATTATGATTGGTAGGGTATAATAAGCTGTGTAAGTAATATCCGCACTATGTTCAAATGATTTGATTATAATCATATCTAATTATAAATTCTCCCAGATCCCTGCCCAGTCGGTCACTACAGAGACTCTACAATGACAACCTGTCAGACCTGCCCAGAACACCAAGTCAGTATATCACCAGGGACTACTGTCTGTACCACGTGTAAAGAGGGGGAGGTTGCAAACTTACAGAAAACAAACTGTGGTCAGTCCGGTATTTTTGTGAATTGTTAAGAAGATGTGAACTGTTAATAATCAATACCTAGCAATTCGCAACATGTTTTGTGTAACAACGCATATATAAGCAGTACGTTCCTAAGACTTATAATTTTCAAACCTCCCAGAACCATGTCCAGTTGGTCAGTACAAAGACGAGAGTATGTTTGCCTGTCAGTCCTGTACAGAGAATCACATCAGTACAACACCTGGAACTGCAACTTGTACTCAGTGTGGAGAAGGGAAAGTTGCAAACTCAGCGAGATCTCATTGTGGTGAGTCATAATCTTATTTTTTAAATCACCAATAATTTAGAAGTCATTTCGGATAATAAACAAGAATCTATGTATGTGCTAATCTGTCCCTATTCAATGAACAACCCAGAGTACAATTCCTCACTCCTCAGTTTCCTGTCCAGCTGGAAGCTACAGATCAGGAGGGATGGCAGATTGCCAGCCTTGTAATGTGAACACAGTTAGTGAGGGTGACGGAGCCACTTCTTGTACAGCTTGTGGACCTGGGACTGAGTCAAATATAGAGCATACTTTGTGTGGTAAGTCGGAGATACTGACTAGGGACTCATTAATAATTAGTTCTTTAATAGGGAGGGATAATACTGTCTGTATTTTGGGTACAAATCATTTCATTTAAATGCTCATTGAGTAGGAAATGCAATCCTACGACAAAGATGTCTTAGGGTGCCTGAAACTTAGGTTATTTGTAGGCTTAATGGGTTCAATTAAATTCGTCTAACTAAGAAAAACACAAAAACCCTCGTCTTATGATTTGAATTCGTATAAAGTAATGTAAAAAACCCTCAGTTTACTGTAAGCCGGGACATTATAAAGATTCTGGTATGACAAGTTGTGATGAGTGTGAAGGTAACAGTGTGAGCACTACCTCTGCTGCTACCCACTGTGAGGCCTGTGTTGGTGGAAAAGACGCAACACCCGACAAAACTAAGTGCTGTAAGTTATCTCTGATAGTTTACTAGTACAGTGTATATAGTGTATACTCAGTATAGTGTATAGTATAGTGTATAGTATAGTGTATACTCAGTATAGTATAGTAAGATAGTCGGATGTTTTAACATGACCGACACATACAGAGCATCTCAGCATCTAATACATGGCCTCGATGAAATGAACTCCCAATCGATTAAATGTACATTTGTTTCAGTGAACTACTGTCTACTCCCGGCCACCCCTAACTCCATACTCAAGTCTGGAATTATAATTGAGGGAGACTCCAGCAAAGTTAGCTGTGATGCCGGTCACGTGATATTTGGGGAAGAGACTATGGAGTGTGTTAGTAATGGCCAGTTTGAGGGAAATAGTATTTGCAAACTCCTGGGTAAGTGGATATAGTTTAGAGCTGTGTGGTTGTTAAATTGACCTGTCTAGGGAGAGAGTACAATTTACAACCAGATCAGCAGCATCAGTGAAGTTTGTTTGAAATAGTTGTTCAAAATAACATGTATATAGCAAAATATCCGCTGAGCAGTTTTAGGACAGTGTTTATGTTAGAGTAGAAATAAAACAGGTTTAAATACATGTATCATTATGGTAAATAAGTACCAGGTACCTATTATTATTGTTTATATCAATAAGAGAACACTTTGTTGTTTGGAGAAACTATGACGGACAAGTAAGCTGTATGAAGAGAGAAGATTCAAGACAACTACTGGATGAGAAGGTAGTGTACGTTTCAGTAAAACTTTTTAAAACGGACGTATGGTATAGTGATAGATTCACAGAGGCGATTCTAATGTTGTTATGTTTGATAAAATAACTCTGCTTTTTCATATATTGCAACACTCCTTGTTAAGAGTTAACCAGGCAACAGTGAAACCCAGCACTCCAGACCAATATATATCAGGCAAAATAACACCTAGTCGGACAAATTTGCATATAGAAAATTCTCTCCATTTATACTCAGAAACATTTATCTGTGTGGAGAATGTGAAGGACAGGGTTTTACTGGGACGATTAACTTCCGGAACGCGCGGCTTTTAGACGTATTGTGCGCGCGAAAATAACTCTGCTTTTTATTGACTTTTGGCATGCGTCTTTACGGAAATATAGTTCTCATTCCATGTAAGGGGCGGCGCGAGGGCCGGTTTGGACAAATTGCTAGCAGGACTTTGGATGTTAACATTTTAATCAACAGTATAGTGGTCCATATGTCAAAGTACAAAAACCTTGGCCCGGTGTTTGTATCACATAAGATCTTATCTTTCTCTAATATAACACATCTTATTCAGGCGAATGCTGCTAGCGAGTGTCTGAATAAGATAAAGCAAACAGATTAGTAAACGAACAAGAAACAAAACTCTTACTTCAAGTGGACGCTGGATTCCATCGTAAATACTGTTCATTATTCCTGCAATTTATTTTACTTACACCTTATTCATGTGATGAATAAAAATTTCATGGATAAAAGAAACAATTACATTTCAATGATTAAATTAATGAAACATTAAACTTAAGTCTATATTTACCAGGTCCCAACTCAACAGACAGAGGTTTTCCAGTACGTTTAACAGGATCACCGTACGACACGCCACTAGTTTCTTCGTACACCTATCAGGAGACAGAGTTGAAGTATTGTGAACAACAAGGGATGAAACTGATTTTTTCTTTCTTATTTCTAATGATAAATATAAATTTTGCGAAAATTATCCGCAAAATACAAAAACTGTCGTAATACGACGCTTTACAGCATATATAAACCTTGTCCCGGTGAACGTGGTTGTATTACTGCAGCGAAAAAAACTGTTAGTTTTGGGAATAGTTTTCGTTCGAGTTTTTAAAACAAACCCAGAATTGTTTATGAACATTTTTTATGGGGACGAGAAATACACAATTTGTTGAAGCACAGTTTACTTTTATTTAATAACTTGTTTGATTCTATATTCAATGTTTATCTGACTGTTTCTATCAATTTAACTATCAATTTATGAAGATATGATAGGAATTTTAAGAAGAACAAAAACAGGAATTTAGAAAATGAGTCCACTAAAAATGAACAAATAAATGTATGTATAATAATAGTAATAGTAGTAGTGGATATATGTAAATAGAACATGTTAAGTTGTTAAGTTGTTAAGTTGTTAAGTTGTTAACCTGAATAGTAGCGAAACCTCCCTCAAGTCTAATAATCTCCCCAACTAACTGGTCGTGACCAACACGAACCAGTTCGTACATAGCAGCACCAGCCATGTGTTGGGCTGTGACAACTGGGAGAGTATCGTCCAATTAGTCAATTAGTTAATTTGTCGAATAGCTGAATAATTAATTAGTTTATTAGTGTTCATTGGTGACTGATAAATGTTTTAGTAACGGGTCAAAGGCCCAACTTTACCTGCTAATATAATAGTAAGACATGCGAAATATCGGGTTATTATTTCTCAGTTCAGTACAAACTGTACGATCAAAATCCAACTATCAGTTAAGTTATAGTTTCAAACTTTTTCCTTTTATTATTTGCAATGAATTTAAACCCACTTATGTTTGTTACATCAAACACAAATTATATATCACACCCTCAAAATGACATATTTTGTCTCATTTGAGATGCGGGTCTTATTTTATATCAGAAATACTAACCTAGATTCTACTTGTAAAAACATGATTCTCTGCCACTCTTATCAAAATATGATATCTAATAAGATAATTGAAGTCATATTTAATTACAACTTCTTAAAATGTGGAGACCATAAGAAGGAGCTTAAGGGGGCCGGGGGGGGTCTTCATCAAAATTCTCTCGAAATCGACTTTATAGTTGTTTCTGATAGAGGGGAGTGATATCTATTAGCTGCTTTTGGTCCCATGGAAAAATATTGTTCCTAGCTGAAATTATCGCCGGTCTAAGGTCAGCGCTTATGTGTAATTGTATTGCGCGAGCGATTTTCAATCGCAAATTCTGAAAATCGAGTCTAAAAATCTATCTTCTCCTACATTTTTTGAGCAATCACCGTGAAACTTTCAGGATATGTTCTAGGGACCATTTAAAAGAGAATGATCATACAAAATTTTGAGATAGGCCTTTAAAATTTTTTTATTCAATTTTGAAAAACTTGGACCTCAAAAAATCGTAAAAAAACGAGGTCCAAGATTTTCAAAATTGAATAAAAAATTTTTAAAGGCCTATCTCAAAATTTTGTATGATCATTCTCTTCTAAATGGTCCCTAGAACATATCCTGAAAGTTTCAGGGTGATTGCTCAAAAAATGTGGGAGAAGATATATTTTTAGACTCGATTTTCAGAATTTGCGATTGAAAATCGCTCGCGCAATACAATTACACATAAGCGCTGACCTTAGACCGGCGATAATTTCGGCTAGGAACAATATTTTTCCATGGGACCAAAAGCAGCTAATAGATATCACTCCCCTCTATCAGAAACAACTATAAAGTCGATTTCGAGAGAATTTTGATAAAGACCCCCCCCGGCCCCCTTAATCTGTTACTCCTCAATAAACAAAGTGCTTTAAAACTGGTCAGTATTTCTAAAAATAATATAAAAACTTACCAGGTCCCGAAACACCATAAACCGACCCATCAGTGAGAACTTCGTCAACCATTATGACCTACATAATGATAACCGATTAGATAAGATTAACACAGTATGGGGAGGGAGCGGGAGGGGGAAGAGGGGCTTGTCTCCCCAAATAAGTCTTATACTGGTTCTGACTACATAGCCAGTAATATGAAGCAACTCCTATAGTACATCTTGCTTTAATATGATAATTGAATGCTTAAAGGACTTTATTCTAAGATATATTACACTGCTTTCTTCAGAAAGCATAAAGATGTCTGAGAGTACTGGCATTTCTGACTAAATACCAAAGCTGCTATGTGGGTAGTGACTGTCTACAACAATGACAGGGGTCAACTCTGGGAGAGTTGAAAATCCAATTAAACAAAGTATCCTTGATGGTGTACTATCCTCATATAGCTATAGCTATAGCTATATGAGGATATAAAAAGTTGGGTGACTTGTCTGATTCTCCATTAAAAGTGTTGGAGGACCACAATGAAATAAATTGCTATAACAACAGGTATTGCGCCCGTTGTTTCGTTTTGGCGGACGCTAGATTTTCATTTCACTATAACTATTAATATAAGCTCTAATCAGCTCACCTTATAATAATAATATTGAAACATCAGTACACTACGCGTGCCACGTTCAAGTTGGGCTTATTACAAAATACTATACATTACTAATATACATTAAAATACGCTCGTGCTGCGCATTCATTGACCACAGACTAGCTATACACCACATCTCCACAAGCAATCCTCGCGCGCGTGTGCGCGGCAAGTTGACATGGTAACGAACGGAAGTAAGGAAGACGACATATATTTGACCCACCTACCGCTATCTCCAAAATCCACGTTTTTCTGCAAAAACGTCAATTCGTAACCTTTCACTATTGCCTTTTTACAAAAGGGTGAAAAGAAAAAAATATTAGCTAAGGCTGCAGCTGTGAATGTGTTGGTTGTGTGAAATTTGAGGTAACTCTTAGCAGCTATATTGCCCATGTTTTATCATTGCAACAATTTACTTTTTTTAACTGCTTCAAATTATGGTAAATAAAATTGTATGTAAAGTTTACTATTGTTGATAACATATCACTTTTTACCTTATTGCTAATAACATGAGCATATGTTTCATTTTCTTATAGAACACTGTAGTAGTAGTATAGTAGTAGTGTACAATTCAGTTTTTGCCATAAAAGCAACCAGTTGTACTGTCCCTTTACTATCCTTTCAGATGGGAAAAGAACACTACTATATAACAAATAATTTGAGGTATGTCCAATGAGCCAATGTCGCCTAATATGTCACCTAGTTTGGCTTTCTGATTCGGCTTCCTCAACTCCTTATGATAAGAAACCTCACACCTCTTCTTCAAGGTATGGCCTTCGACACCACATCAGATCAGAAAAACCTTTGTCAATTAAACCCTAAGTCCTAGTAGTAGACTCAATAAAAGTAGTAGACACATATCATTCAGTAAAAGTAGAAACTCCTAATATTCATAGCTCTGTTGACTGTTGAGGCACCAATCAGTAATGGAATTGACAATGATGCCCCCTGTTCTGTATCCATGTGGTAAATGCTCTCAAGTTGTCACTGGCCTCGATTGCATTGAGTGTGATGGTTCCTGTGGTAAATGGTATCATACCAAGTGTTGTATGCACAAAAAACGTATGGAAAACTTGGGCAACACTCAGAAGCAATGTGGGTATGTAAGAATTGCAAGGCCTTAGAGAAGAAACCGGCTAAGCTTGTTAAAGTAGTAAAATGGACCAACAACATGTTCCTAGTGCTGCGGGGTAAAGTGGGCAATACCTTCATTTATGAATTAAGCAGATTAATCAACCTGTTTAGTGTTTAATGACAAGACAGAATGGGAGAGTGTGGCATTAAGACTAGTATTCATCTTCATTCTTCATTCCAATGATGCTACAAAAACCATTAAAAAACTCACGGGTAAAGGATGACACCATCTATCTTGATAAAAGTCTCAAGTTGTGGAAACCTAGTGACTTGACTGCTATAATCAGTGAAGGGCGTGAGATTCAGAATCAACTTGAGGAGGCACGTAAAGCCCAGGAGAGATCCCTTGCTATCAAGTTTGCTCAGATCATGATCCATGGCAAAGTCTCAGCAGCAACGCCGGTCTCATAAATCGTCAAAGCCGTTGGATGTTGATGAAACGGTTATTGGACAGCTAAAGGAAAAACATCCATCTGCTATGACTGCAGCAGATAAAATTCTGATCACAGGTGATAAAGTGGCAGTCGAAGAAGTTATCTTTGAAGCCATTGATTCAAAATTAGTGGACAGCTGCTACCAACAACATGCAGTATGTTTGCCCACCGCTTGCTAAATACTTTGAGAACACCTACATAGAACCAACAGACCTACATGGCAAACAGTGAGGGAATGATTATCAAGAGCTGTGAAGGTTTCACTCAAGGAGACAATATTGACACTGGTGGATATGCTCTTAGCACCAAGCCACTTATTGACCGCCTGAGAAACATCATCAAGCAAGTGTGGTTTGCAGATGATAGTGCTGCTGGAGGGAAACTGGAAGCAGTGTATAAGTGGTGGAAGGAGTTGCTCCAAGTAGGACCTAAGTACGGTTATTTTCCTAACCCATCTAAGAGCATTCTAGTAGTAAAGGACCCTCAGATGATTGACCAGGCCAAGGCATTTTTTGGAGAGTTCAATATGCAAATAACATCAGGTACCAGGCATATTAGAGCAGTACTTGGCAATACAGGTGTCAAAGATCAGTACATCACAGATAAGGTTCAAGGGTGGTGTGACGACATCAAGATGTTAGCTGATATTGCAGAATCTGAACCCCAAGCAACCTACTCAGCCTACATCGCTGGCATCCAACACAGATGGAAGTTTGTTCAAAGGACTGTGCCACACATCTCTGAAGCCATGGAGCCGCTAGAAGACAAAATAAGACAAAAGCTTCTACCAAAGATTCCGGGCGGGGAGATCTAGGACTTAGAGAGAGATGTGTTCAATGAAACAATAAGTTTTATTTTACATTCCTTTCATAAATAAAATAAGAGCTTAAACCACGAATTAGTTAACTAGAAGTAAACTAGAGGAAATATTCTTTAGTGGTTGTATATAATTATTTAAAAAACTTTATTTGTTAGTATTTTTATTATGGAAAGTGGTTGAATTTAGTGAGACAAGGTCAGTTTCTCTATTGTCTCAGAAAAATTTCTACTTTACAGTAGGCAATGCTGAGTGGCAGGAATGACGGACCAAAACGCTTGGGGCTAACAATGGCCCATTTACAAACCACTTCAGACATGGCAATGATGTCATTTAAATGCTTAATTCATCTGAAACTGACCCTACTGCACTTCTAACATTCTATAAAAATCTCTTCTAAAATAGGTATAAAAATGCATAACACAAAACACACAAATAAAATGTTTATAATCCTAAACTATTTTCTAGCATCTTACTTGAGCGTCTCCTGCACTTCAAAAAGCTCTACTGCCCTGACCCAAAAGAACAACTAGGGTTCTCGAAGGGTGCTCAAACAAATGACCACGTTTTTACCCTTAAGACAGTCATTGACAAATATACCAAGGTTAAGAAAGCTCGCCTCTATGCATGCTTTGTTGATCTAAGAAAGGCCTTTGACACTGTATGTAGGGACCTCCTTCTGCACAAAATCACATGCCTTGGAATAACTGGAAACTTCTTCAATTGCCTAAGTGATATGTATAGAAACTCAATAGCTCATATAAAAATCTCCAAACTCTTGTCCCCTAATATTGACATTGGAAAAGGAACAGAGCAGGGACACCCCCTATCACCGGACCTTTTTAAAATCTATATCAACGACTTGTCATCTCTCCTGAAATCTGTTGGTGATTATCCTATTCTAGCTGACGTCCTAATATCACATCTGCTCTGGGCTGACGATCTTGTCCTACTTGCCCTAAGTCCCAAGGCCTTGCAAGACAATATAAACATCCTATTCGACTTCTGTAACTCTATGGGCCTTGAAGTAAACATTAAAAAAACCAAGATTCTCATATTCTGCCCTCCTAAAAGAAAACAATCCTATGAAACATTCATTTTGGGAGGCCAGCCCATCCAACACACCGAAAAATACTGCTATCTTGGCATTATATTCCACAGAAATGGATCTTTTACAGCAGCAAATACTGAACTGAGGGCCAAGGCTCTCCGTGCTCTCTATGGCCTCAAAGGCAATATCGTCAAAGATGCCCTCTCTCACCGTTCCCTAAACATTCTATTTGACTCTCTAATAAAACCGATACTGCTCTATGGCTGCCAAATCTTATTTCCTCACTCAAAAACCATGAGATACCTCTCCAAAACAGATAGCAAAGCCAACCCCCAGCATACTCTCAGGTACATCTCACAAGACCACTATGAAAGATTCCACCTTAAGTTTATCAAGTGGTCCTTGTCTGTCCATTCAAAAGCATCAAATATAGGCTGCTGGGGCGAAAGTGGGCGCCACCCCCTCTTCTTTGAAGCCTGCAAACTTACAATAGATTTCTATAGTCGTCTTGAAAGCACTGAAAATGAACTTCTCTCCGCTGCATTTCACGAGCAGATTATGCTGGGCCTTCCTTGGTACACCAACATCTCTAATCTTCTCACCAAATATAACTTCCCCCACTCATCCTCTTCAAAATCCAAGCTCTCTACCCAAATCAGTCACAACATGAGGGAAGAATTTGTGGATACCTGGAAATCTGCCAAGGCATCCTCACCTAAATTAGAATTCTACAATCAAATTAAACATGATTTTGAACCAGAAACATACTTAGGAGTGGTTAAGATCCCCGATGCTCGGAAAAGCTTAACAAGGTTTCGTATTAGCTGCCACAATCTTTACATTGAGAGGGGCCGTTACGAAACCCCCCTAGTACCAAGAGAACATCGATGGTGCACTTTTTGCTTTTTCAGCAAGGGGCTTAAGCCTATTGAGGACGAAATTCATGTTCTAACTGACTGTTTACTCTACTCCTCAGTTAGAGAAAAATTTAACTTCCATCCCAAAAATATTACTGACCTAGCCGGTTTGCTATCCGATAAAACACTAGACCCTACAAAATTTACTGCCACAGCAAGAGCAATCCATTCAATTCTCTCTGTGAACGAAAATTTTACAGCCTAGGGTAAAGCACATAATTTTGTCATTTTTTGGCAATTTTCCGACTGCCTGATATAAACCATGGGTTTTAACCTCGTCTGAAATTCCGATTTAGATGAAACCTCCACCATGTTATAGTAGACAGTCTAGGCAAGTTCTAACACAAAAATGATCGAAATTGCTGGGGTTGAAGATGTTAAAAAAAATTATTTTGAAAAAATGACAAAATTAGGTGACTTTACTTAATTTTGTCACCCCGAACCTAATTTTGTCACTTGAAGATTGTGCAAAAAGTAACCGTTTCTCGGTATTTTAGACTACCTGGATGCATCATTCGAGCGCTTTTTTACCAACATTGACCTCAAAAATCCCAAAGATATGATGTTTTCATAGTTTTGTAGCTTGATGAAAAGATGACACTTTTTGGGTATCTAATCTTAGAAAATAGCCCCAAATGCCCCTGAAACCACTGGCATTTTGAAAAACGATTGGTTCTAGGCCTAGGTTGAAATTTTCATGTCTGTAGATAGATCACTTGCTTAGTAATTTCATCAAATATTTTTTTAGTCATTTTAGATTGAAAAAATCAGATTATCCACCTAATATTTCTCGGCGAAAATATGCTATTATAAGTGTTATGCTATTATTTAAGTGCCTTATACATATCCTATGGGCAAAAAAACTTCAGAATAGTTGTATAAGGCCATTTTCAACACAATCTGTGATTTACAAGAAATTTGAGAAATGTCGATTTTTTTGACAAAATTAGGTACTTCTGGCAAAATCGAACCTAATTTTGTCACCCTCTGTAACTTGAACAATAATTGCGCTAGAGACTTGAAAATTTGTACGTATACTTCTGATGTAGAAGATATTTGAAATATGCAATGGCATGAAGCTAGCTCAATTACTTTTGAAATAGCAATAAATCAAAATTTTGAAAATTCCTTAAGAAAACCTTAAGGATCTTATTTATTTTTCGGGTTAACAGTTTCGCCTTCATTTTTGACACAGATGCAAAAGAGCTAGAAACTTAAACTTTGTACGAGCAGTTTCAGCAAAGTCTAAGCTTTCTTTTTATACACAATCCTTTTCTTTCAAGCTGAAATTCCGAGCCGAGGCAGTTTTTCAGAGCAAAATGACAAAATTAGGTACCCTGACAAAATTATGTGCCTTACCCTACTATAAGAGCCCAGATTTCCACTCAAATACTGGCCAATGCATAATGCTATAGGACCTCAAAAATAGTATTATAAAACATTTCTATTTTATCCCTACACATTTGTAAATTACTAGAATTGTGTAACCTTAAATTATTTCAGAATTATAACTATTGTGAATTCAATAAAATAATTATCACTTTTGTATCCTTGTATCCTAATCCTTCTATAATAAATTTCTATAGAACTTTTGAATTTCTATAAAACTAATAAACCTATATTATATATTCATTTTGCACCCAGAGAAAGATGTGATCACAGAGGTGGTTTCGATGTTATGTTCATGACAAGGTATGGGGCTGCTGCAAGTTATATTTTGCTAAGATATTACCGCTTTTTCAAGCTTAAGTAATCTAGGCAAGGTCAATTTTAAAGTTTTTGAATTTTGTCGAACGCTGTTTAAGGCTAGGTTCCAGTCATTTGGTTCTCCTTCCTTTTGAGTGTGAGTGATGGTGATTCTTATGGATGATTTGAGGTGATTGGGTTTATAACAGGTGAATGTAGTTAGCATGAGATTTTGTCGTACTGTATTCCATATTGTCCCTGCTCTGTATATGTAGCTGTCTGATGGTTTAGGTGTGAGAATGAGTGTCTCTTTGCCAAGTCTGCCAGATGTTTCAAAGAGGGAGTATAGTGATATAGGGGTTCTATATTTCAAGACCTTGAAGATGTCATTAATACAATGGTAGAAGTACAGATTATGCACATTCATGAAAACGATTTAGATAGGTTCCACTACAGTTGTGACACATTTGACTCTTTTATGCAGCTATTTCAAGAAAAAATAGACTTGTCTTGCAAACTTCTAACTCCAAGAACCACTAAACGTAATAGCATAACCAACCCTTGGATTACCCAGGGTCTAATTAATTCCATCGAGAAGAAAGCTAGATTGTATTTCGAATGGAAAAAGACTTGTACATTAAAATTACCTGACGGGGATCCGAATAAGCACATTTGCTACAAGGAATTCGACAAGTTTCTCAAAAGCTCAATAAATATGGCAAAGACTATGTGCTACACTAGAAAATTCGAAAAGTACAGCATGAACTCGAAAAAGACGTGGGAAGTTATTAATGAACTCCGTGGTAAAACTATGTCTCGATGTAAGGACGATTTTGTCATAAACGGTCAGAGAGTTACCTGCAGACGAATAATTGCTAACAAATTTTGTGAATATTTTACATCTCTTGCAAGTAATCTCAATAAAAATGTACTGACGAACAATAGTATTTCTCTGGAACCAATAGAATCATTTGCTCAGTTCATGTCAAATTCAGTATCTGACTCCATTTATCTGGAAGAAACTAATAAAGACGAGATCATCGAGGTGATCAAAGATTTTCAAAATGGCAAGGCGAGTGACATACCAATAATTGTTGTAAAGAAATCATCAAAGCTCATAGCTGGTACCTTGGCCAGGCTTTACAACACATGTATACAAAGTGGTACATTCCCGAGTATTTTTAAAACTGGTAAAGTTATTCCTATTTACAAGAAAGACAATAAGGAATGTATTGAAAACTATCGGCCTGTATCAATATTACCTTTATTTGGAAAAAATTTCGAGAAGATCATTTACAAACGGCTCTATAATTTCTTCACATCTAAAGGTCAGTGTACTGACAGACTCACAGTTTGGATTTAGAAAAGGTCATTCCACCACTCATGCTCTACACAAATCTATAGACTCCGTTACAAAGACTCTAGCTGGCAATAAACATGTCTTAGGAATATTCATTGACTTAAGCAAAGCCTTCGACACCCTTGACCACAACATTCTTCTAAGCAAATTAAACTCCTATGGTATTAGGGGCACAGCACTTACCTTACTTAAAAGCTATTTGACTAACAGAAAGCAGTATGTTATGTATAACGATGTACCATCAGAAACATTGGATGTGAAATTTGGGGTACCACAGGGGTCAATTCTAGGGCCGTTACTCTTCCTACTGTATATGAACGATATAGTGAACTGTTTTTCTGACAGTGAGGTGAAATTTGTACTTTATGCTGATGACACTAATATCTTTATATCAGGACCATCTAGAGAAGCAACATACAAAAAAGCAAACTTAGTTCTTAAACATGTGTCGATTTACATGAAATGTAATCTACTCCATATCAATATGTCTAAATGTTGCTACATCCATTTTAAACCTGCCTCTGAATATGATGAGACCTGTGCAAGGACCAGACCATTTGCTAACCTGCTAGATGAGTCTAGGTCAATATTCATCGATGGTAACGTTATTACTAAAGTCAAAGATACCAAATTCCTAGGTATTGTTATAGATAGTAAGTTAAACTGGGCTGCCCATATGCACTACATTCGTAAAAAACTTCGGTCCATGACTGGTGCAATCTGTAGAATTCGACACTCGATACCTGGTGAACTATATTTGAAAATATATAATGCTCTCTTTGAATCACATCTCAGTTATGGTATAAGTGTTTGGGGCGTTGTCCTTAAAGAACGATCAAATGACAGTATTTTTATCACACAGAAGCACTGTGTAAGGATCCTTTTTGGTGATCTCGACTCATATTTAGATAAACAATCAACATGTGCACGTACTAGACCGTATGGTATGCAAAAATTAGACCATAAACACTTTGAAAAGGAGCATACAAAACCCATTTTTAATAGACTAAAAATTCTAACGGCTCAAAACTTGTACAAATATCACTGCATTTTAGAATTCTCTAAGATTATCAAGTACCACTGCCCCTACTCCCTTTATGAGGCCATCAACATTTCAAACCGTGCAACGAGTCTAACTGTTATTCTTCTAAATAAATCAAATACCTTTTTGTTTAATGCAGCCAAGCTTTGGAACACAGTTCATAAAAAAATTTCAACTTCAAGCAATTGCCTAGAAACTTCCATTAACTTGATAAAATTGAGAACCAAAGCACTATTAGTACAATCGCAGGCAGCTGACTTAAAAGATACCTGGACTCCAACCAATTTTAAATTGCAGTAATTAAATTGCACATGCAGCAGCACACACCTAATATTACTATCATGATTGAACTATAAGCTGATAAGCTTTCAGATCCATTTTTAACCACTTGATGTAATGTTTTTAATAATTAAATATTTTATTTTACAAATTTATATCAGATCGAACCTATATTTGATAATCGAACCTATATTCGATAATCAAACCTGTATTCGATAGTTAAATTTAAGCGATAAATTGATATTGATATTATTATTGTTGAATGAAGTTAACTCCTGAGATAAATTTTATTAATTTTTAACAAAGGGACTTGGAGTATAAACGACCAAGTTCGCATAAATGCCTACCCAACCAAGAATTTAGGAGGCAAGGGTGGGTGCGTAAACTTTATGGTCTGCACTCTCCGATCCTGTATCACCCTGGATTCTTTTTGACGTATTTTTGTATTAGGTATATACCTTCTATCCATTCTCTTGCTACTCCAAGTCCCCTAAGATATCTGGTAAAAAGGTCCTGCTAGTTATATATAAAATATATTTATGTTTGCTTTAATTGATACTAAATAAAATTGTTGTTTTCTTGAAATTGTTGTTTTCTTGATTTCATGAGCGTTAAGTTTACCAATAAAATTGGGAGGATTGGGCATGTGTAAATTCCACGAAAAATGTCAGTTCGAGTACACAGCCTCCAAGCTAATCACTACTGAGCTGACAAAGGAAATAGTTGGCTAAGAGGAAGTATACACCGCATCAAGTAACTTCACCAACTCTGGAAGAAATTTTGAAAAATCAAAGAATTCCAAGCTCCAAGCCAAGTATGAAGCTATAGCTGAAAGATGTGGCACCTCCTCCAAGAGAGCTCTACTAGCAACAAGAGAAAAGATGGCTTCCGGTTGGATCAACACACTGCCACTCCAGAAGTATAGCTACACTCTGAACAAATAGGAGTTCCGTGACAGCGTCTGCCCGCGCTACAGCTGGTGGATACCAAACACCCTCATCACATGCGGATGCTGAAAAACAAGTGGCCTTGACCACCTCCTCACTTGCAAGCTAGGAGATACGTTATAATGACCCACAATCACATCAGAGACACAATGGCCAATCTCAGGCGTGAAGTATGTCATGATGTGAAAATTGAACCCCAGCTAAAGAAGGTAAACGAGTGACGAGGGTGACTATCTCAATACCAAGACTATGACTGGTGACTAAGCTCGGCTTGATATATCTGCTAGAGGAGTTGAATGAGGAGCTAGATAGTGTAGAATGTGGAAAAGGCAACTTTCACCCCGGCTGTATTTCTCACATTTAGAGGTAAGTCGAAAGAAGAGTGTAAGCAATTTGTCAACAGATTAGCAGATCTCATAGCCAGAAAGAGGAAGGAGAGGTACTGTGATGTAGTAAGCCATGTGAGGATAAGATTTGCTATGCTAAGAACAACTCATCGCTCTTCGTGGGGACAGAGGAAAGAAGATTGACATCAAATATGAGATCCCTCTGACAGAAGTTTCGTGCAACCTCATGCAGCCCCGATGATGGAGAAGATGATTAATTTTGAAAATTCGTGTGCCTATATTTAATTGCTTAAAAGTTTTATCGGTAGCGGTTTTTGAAATCTCTCCGTTATTGGCATAACAGTGTTTGCGGCCTGTACTGCGCGAACGACAGAAATTTCACTAAAATTATTCTGCTCCTAAAATGTTGGTTCTAGTAATTAATAAATGTGACATGTAATTGTAAAATAACAATTAAATAGACCCTGCTTGCGGCGCGTTACTGGGCCGCGCTCAGCCTGTCATTCCGCCTAATAATGTTGTTTACCAACATTAAAGCCTGGGGTCCTCAGGTAAGCGGCGCGCGCATTGTTAAATAATGGACGGACTTGGCGAACACTACTTTAAATTGCTTTGCCTGAATGTTGACGGATGCTAATTGACGATGTCAATTCATCGCAGCTCGGCGCGGCACAGTAGCGCATCTCGCCGATGTCGCTGTGAGAAGTTGTATCACGTTGCGACCCCCACTATTGTTTCACTATCGTCCTGACGATACAGGGGAGCCGCGCACTTCGTGCGCGGCGGGTCATACAACGTTGTATGACAAGTGAAAAGCCTCATTGAGTGCTCGGCGCGGCAGAGTAACGCATCGCGCTACAATGACGGATGTTACTCGTCTAAATTTCTTCGAAGTAGCGCGCGCCGCTTTCTTCTCGATGGCAAGTGCTACGAAGTAGCGGTCGCCAGGCCAAACCATTAACAATGGTCAACCTGGACGGGGTTAATATTTCGTAAATGCGCGCGAGCGAATTAATTTACAGAAGAAATTAGAATTAAACACAATTTATTTTGCCATAGTCGAATCATATAAATGAAATAAATTTAAATTGAAAACTAAACTGTAAACGTCGCGTAAAATAATAATTTTTAAAAATTACTGCAAATTATGGTCAATGGTGAGGTGCATTTGTCAAATCGTGCTGATTTAACGAATTGGGCTGTATAATACAGTATATAAATATACAACATAATATACGAGCGAAAGCCGAGCTGCGAAATTACAAACTTTTGCAAAGGTTATAGCGGGCAGATTGGAAACTTACATGGTACAATGCAAAGGTAGTGGCGCGCGCTTAATTTGATATTATACGTAAATATAGTGATGAATGATGATAAATGATTTTAACCATTTGCTTGCTTATGATGATGATGAAAATCTAAATATTATAGGCTACAATGAGCATTTTAGTAACAAATAGTATGAAAGATCTGAAAATTAAAAATAAATAAAATCCCTAAAAATATTTACATCCCAAGTTAAAATTTAAATACTTTATTTTAAAAACACTATATCAAATAAGGTGGTTGATCAGTCACTTGTGTCATTACGACGACGTCGTTATATCAAGTCAAAATATTCCCCAAAATAAGTTAAAGACGATTCCCAATCGAGAACGTTTTGGTAGAAAAAGTTTCTCAAGTTACATAAATATCATTGGAAATGCAATTTTATGGATAAAATCAATAAAGCTTACGAGTAAATCCGAAAACAAAGTAACACACCCAACAATGGTTGAGATGTGATACATCCAAGCAGTCTAAGTCCACAATAATATCATGAGCTAATCTAAAAGTAGCTCCAATGTTCATGTAACCAGACAGGTTCTACCAATCCAAAGAGTTTAGTAGGTTTCCATTCAGTCAGTAGTAAACAGTGTCTAGCACTGGTCGTCCTAAGAGGGACTCCCCATTTATTACAGGCCTGGGTAAGGCCGCGTACATACCAATGGATAGAGCATTGGCTGTCTAATATAGGGACTAGACTACCCAGCTAGGCGTGGGTTTGCTTAAACAATGAAATATTTTCAATTGATTCCAGATTCGTATATTTTTTGGTACAATTGCATTTGACATTATGTCTATTTAAATATTATAAATAATTGTTTTTAAAATACACGTCCTAGGCCTCATGCGTTAGTGTTATTGGAACCAAAATCTTCTCATTGATTAATTTAAAAAACTTTCAATCATCAATATATAATACAGGCACAAGGCAGCAGGGTTTTTTTAATAATTTGATTATAATACTTGATTTAATTATACATGATAATAAATACAGGATATAATCAATTGATATTTTTATCATTACAAATTTAAATCAATTAAGGGGTCGTTCACATATTCCGTAATCACTTTTTGAATAATTTTTCCACCCCCTCTCCCCTCCGTAATCAGTTGTATACACAGCTATTGCGTCAAAATTACACTAGCGTAATCATTTGGAAACCCCCCTCTACTCGGCTGATTACGTAATATGTGAACGACCCCTAATATATTTTTATGAATATTTTTGAGGCACGGTATATAACGATCGTTATTTATAAAATCACTTCTGCGAAATGGAATTATTGTCCATCATTATAATATGGCAAAAGTTTGAGATGATGAACTGAATTTGACCCCATCTTCATATAAGAAAGGTTTCAGTATTTTGATATTGAGGAACAGGTAAGGAAGACGTGGAAGAATGTATTGCGCGAGATGCAATGGTTTGCAGAATTGGGGAATGAAATGAGTTTGTTAAATCTGACAAATTCATGGGAAAACTAAGCAGATTTTGAAGCCACTTACAAAAGTTTCAAATCAAAAATCATTTCATATTTTATAGTAAGTTCAGTTATTAGTAGCTAAAATCCACATCATACAAGTTCTACTACGAACTTCCCTGGATTGTAATTCGACATTTTCGACTGAATTTAAGTATATACATTACACTGGATATACCGCATAAAGTGTGACTTTCTTTTTGAAAACTGAGGGCATGGTTTGCGGAGTAAGAATCACCACAAGTACAAAGTTTTGGACATTCTTTCAGCTTCAGGTTATATCTTAGAGCTTTAGCATCTGAAAACTGTTGCTTATTCAACTTTAATAGTTTTTGACAAAATTAAACTTCATGAGTTTAGATTGAAATTGGCTAATCTCCTCTGAATTGAATACAAATAACACACGTTATTGCCGACGTTTCGCCCCCATCGCTTCTTCAAGGCGGAACAAAAACTTTGTTACATAGTGACCTGGTAAATATCCAAATTAATACATAAAACTCTGAGAAACATTAAAAATAAATGGGAAGATTCTAAGCGGTAGAAAATTTTTAAAGCAAAAGATAGATGTTAGGCCAAAGAATCTAGAACTGTCCAATATTTGAGAGCTAGACCAACGTACACAGAACAGCAACGAAAATAGCTTCCTACTCCCTAACATTTTCGGGGAAACTGAAAGGGTGCCACGTACATATATTTTGATGACATTTACATAATAGCCCATGTGGTCTTTTGCCACGAGTCTGCTTCAGGTGAGAGCCATGGGGGCGAAACGTCGGCAATAACGTGTGTTATTTGTATTCAATTCAGAGGAGATTAGCCAATTTCAATCTAAACTCATAATGATAGACCCTCTGACAAGGGCAAAGCGTCATATATACGCTACAAACTCAAAATTAAACTTCACAGTTATTTTTAACTAAATTTTGTCAGAAATATAGTTGAGTTGATAAAAACAATAAAAATAGCTAAAAATTTAACATCGCTGGTGCTCAATCTTTCTCATAAACTGAAAGTAAATCTTTGTTAAATTGAAATATTCTCCAAAGAACTTTGTTCAATGCTATGTTTCTTCAATATGAAAGATTACTTAATTTATTTAAGAAAATATTCAGGTTACTTAAATTACACTTAATCAATATAAACAGGTTAGTTTGCGGTCGTCCAACTCGTCCTGGGTACTGCAAAGTGTTAATAGCAAATACAAGCGAGCTATAGACTGGACCATCAGTAGGTCCACGCAAAACATGACCAATATTCTCCATCGATTTCTGTCCTCTCTTGGTGATAATGCTACAGCGTTTATACAAGTTATCCTTACAAATAATGTTAAGGTATTTCTAAGATGACTCCTATGAACAACATCAAGTTTCTCTAAATGAATTTAAGTCCAGTGACCAAATAGTGGATCATAGTCGGTAGAGAATGTTAGCACATGTTTTTTGGTGTCCTGTTGATGAGCAATTCCCTTATAACCATCACAACTCAGCTTACCAAGGAGAAAAAGAAGAATTAAATTACTGTAGATGATTTATTGTGTGTGATTTACTGTATTTACTGTATCGCATTCAAAAGATGTCACGAAATGGCTGTATTATTTACTCAGTGCACATTCAAAAAATGAGATATTACAATTGCTTACTAATAATATGTGAAAAGTGTGCAGCATGACCACCACACAGACGCTGCAGAGCACCAAAGTTCAGACACAGAGACGTTATGATTACATTTATGGTAGGTTTTTACAATTCTAAGTTATATCCTGCCTCACAGTTCACACGAAGTTAATCTCTTTTTACTTAATTAATTACTGAATATGACTTAATAAATTATTGAATATTACTTAATTATTTACTGAATATTACTTAATTAATTACTGAATATTACTTAATTAATTACAGAATATTACTTAATTAATTACTGAATATTACAGATCCACTGTTCACACTGTCCAGCAACAGAGACCACGCTAGAGAGAGATATAAAGCTTACATAGCTCCAGATCGAGTGGTTAGATTCCTTTTAACATGATTGTAAACAGGGGATTTGTTGGAATCACGTTAGTAGGTCTGTTTGTCTGTCTGTTTGTCTGTTTGAAATTGCTGCTTTTTCAGAAAAAGGTACCTCACTACGGACCCATGTTCTCGGGGCTGAATCACTTTCCGAACCAACAAATACAGATCGACTCCTGTGATCCAGTTCCTACATTCATGTCCAGAAAATGGCAGGGCTACCAAACCAAACAACAAGTTCACATGAGCACTGTGGTAAGCTACTCAAGTAAACTGTAAAGTATTATATTAATGTAAATGATTACTATTTCATTAAACAATTATATTATTACGTTCGAACAAAATAAAATAAATGTTCTGAGCAACCGTATTAATGTAAGTTGGGCAATTATATTTATTTTATTCAAAAACTTGAGAGGGTTTAATGGTTTACAAAGGAAGTCATCTGATTGCAAATTCTCACCTTCCATATATATATGTACATACTTAAACAAGTAAAACAGCTAACCCCCTCACCCCTCCCCCCTCCCCCTACACCCCTCCCCCCAGAACCCCCACACCCCTCCCCTCACCTGAACTAACATCCCCCAGAACCCCCACCTAGCGGTATCAGGAGGTGACCGGTACAAGTACTCACGGCGCCCCATCATCCCGTTCCTCCAACAAGTTCCGCCGGACGTGCTGCTCCAGACAACACGCGTGGACCCCACAATGCCGCCCCCCGAGCAGCAACAAAGCAGGCCTCCTACTCCTCTAACTTGGACTGTGGGCGTGCAGACCATGTACCGGGAGAGTGAGGCACAGACTGGTTAGTTCTGTTATTTATCACAATGTACAGGGAGAGTGAGGCACAGACTGGTTAGTTCTGTTCTTTATCACAATGTACAGGGAGAGTGAGGCACAGACTGGTTAGTTCTGTTCTTTATCACAATGTACAGGGAGAGTGAGGCACAGACTGGTTAGTTCTGTTCTTTATCACAATGTACAGGGAGAGTGAGGCACAGACTGGTTAGTTCTGTTCTTTATCACAATGTACAGGGAGAGTGAGGCACAGACTGGTTAGTTCTGTTCTTTATCACAATGTATAGGGAGAGTGAGGCACAGACTGGTTAGTTCTGTTCTTTATCACAATGTACAGGGAGAGTGATGCACAGACTGGTTAGTTCTGTTCTTTATCACAATGTACAGGGAGAGTGAGGCACAGACTGGTTAGTTCTGTTCTTTATCACAATGTACAGGGAGAGTGAGGCACAGACTGGTTAGTTCTGTTCTTTATCACAATGTACAGGGAGAGTGAGGCACAGACTGGTTAGTTCTGTTCTTTATCACAATGTACAGGGAGAGTGAGGCACAGACTGGTTAGTTCTGTTCTTTATCACAATGTACAGGGAGAGTGAGGCACAGACTGGTTAGTTCTGTTCTTTATCACAATGTACAGGGAGAGTGAGGCACAGACTGGTTAGTTCTGTTCTTTATCACAATGTACAGGGAGAGTGAGGCACAGACTGGTTAGTTCTGTTCTTTATCACAATGTACAGGGAGAGTGAGGCACAGACTGGTTAGTTCTGCTCTTTATCACAATGTACAGGGAGAGTGAGGCACAGACTGGTTAGTTCTGTTCTTTATCACAATGTACAGGGAGAGTGAGGCACAGACTGGTTAGTTCTGTTCTTTATCACAATGTACAGGGAGAGTGAGGCACAGACTGGTTAGTTCTGTTCTTTATCACAATGTACAGGGAGAGTGAGGCACAGACTGGTTAGTTCTGTTCTTTATCACAATGTACAGGGAGAGTGAGGCACAGACTGGTTAGTTCTGTTCTTTATCACAATGTACAGGGAGAGTGAGGCACAGACTGATTAGTTCTGTTCTTTATCACAATGTACAGGGAGAGTGAGGCACAGACTGGTTAGTTCTGTTCTTTATCACAATGTACAGGGAGAGTGAGGCACAGACTGGTTAGTTCTGTTCTTTATCACAATGTACAGGGAGAGTGAGGCACAGACTGGTTAGTTCTGTTCTTTATCACAATGTTCAGGGAGAGTGAGGCACAGACTGGTTAGTTCTGTTCTTTATCACAATGTACCGGGAGAGTGAGGCACAGACTGGTTAGTTCTGTTCTTTATCACAATGTACAGGGAGAGTGAGGCACAAACTGGTTAGTTCTGCTCTTTATCACAATGTACAGGGAGAGTGAGGCACAGACTGGTTAGTTCTGTTATTTATCATAGGGAGAGTGAGGCACAGACTGGTTAGTTCTGTTCTTTATCACAATGTACAGGGAGAGTGAGGCACAGACTGGTTAGTTCTGTTCTTTATCACAATGTACAGGGAGCGTGAGGCACAGACTGGTTAGTTCTGTTCTTTATCACAATGTACAGGGAGAGTGAGGCACAGACTGGTTAGTTCTGTTCTTTATCACAATGTACAGGGAGAGTGAGGCACAGACTGGTTAGTTCTGTTCTTTATCACAATGTATAGGGAGAGTGAGGCACAGACTGGTTAGTTCTGTTCTTTATCACAATGTATAGGGAGAGTGAGGCACAGACTGGTTAGTTCTGTTCTTTATCACAATGTACAGGGAGAGTGAGGCACAGACTGGTTAGTTCTGTTCTTTATCACAATGTACAGGGAGAGTGAGGCACAGACTGGTTAGTTCTGTTCTTTATCACAATGTACAGGGAGAGTGAGGACAGACTGGTTAGTTCTGTTCTTTATCACAATGTACAGGGAGAGTGAGGCACAGACTGGTTAGTTCTGTTCTTTATCACAATGTACCGGGAGAGTGAGGCACAGACTGGTTAGTTCTGTTCTTTATCACAATGTACAGGGAGAGTGAGGCACAGACTGGTTAGTTCTGTTCTTTATCACAATGTACAGGGAGAGTGAGGCACAGACTGGTTAGTTCTGTTCTTTATCACAATGTACAGGGAGAGTGAGGCACAGACTGGTTAGTTCTGTTCTTTATCACAATGTACCGGGAGAGTGAGGCACAGACTGGTTAGTTCTGTTCTTTATCACAATGTACAGGGAGAGTGAGGCACAGACTGGTTAGTTCTGTTCTTTATCACAATGTACAGGGAGAGTGAGGCACAGCCTGGTTAGTTCTGTTCTTTATCACAATGTACAGGGAGAGTGAGGCACAGACTGGTTAGTTCTGTTCTTTATCACAATGTACAGGGAGAATGAGGCACAGACTGGTTAGTTCTGTTCTTTATCACAATGTACAGGGAGAGTGAGGCACAGACTGGTTAGTTCTGTTATTTATCACAATGTACAGGGAGAGTGAGGCACAGACTGGTTAGTTCTGTTCTTTATCACAATGTACAGGGAGAGTGAGGCACAGACTGGTTAGTTCTGTTCTTTATCACAATGTACAGGGAGAGTGAGGCACAGCCTGGTTAGTTCTGTTCTTTATCACAATGTACAGGGAGAGTGAGGCACAGACTGGTTAGTTCTGTTCTTTATCACAATGTACCGGGAGAGTGAGGCACAGACTGGTTAGTTCTGTTCTTTATCACAATGTACAGGGAGAGTGATGCACAGACTGGTTAGTTCTGTTCTTTATCACAATGTACAGGGAGAGTGAGGCACAGACTGGTTAGTTCTGTTCTTTATCACAATGTACAGGGAGAGTGAGGCACAGACTGGTTAGTTCTGTTCTTTATCACAATGTACAGGGAGAGTGAGGCACAGACTGGTTAGTTCTGTTCTTTATCACAATGTACAGGGAGAGTGAGGCACAGACTGGTTAGTTCTGTTCTTTATCACAATGTACAGGGAGAGTGAGGCACAGACTGGTTAGTTCTGTTCTTTATCACAATGTACAGGGAGAGTGAGGCACAGACTGGTTAGTTCTGTTCTTTATCACAATGTACAGGGAGAGTGAGGCACAGACTGGTTAGTTCTGTTCTTTATCACAATGTACAGGGAGAGTGAGGCACAGACTGGTTAGTTCTGTTCTTTATCACAATGTACAGGGAGAGTGAGGCACAGACTGGTTAGTTCTGTTCTTTATCACAATGTACAGGGAGAGTGAGGCACAGACTGGTTAGTTCTGTTCTTTATCACAATGTACAGGGAGAGTGAGGCACAGACTGGTTAGTTCTGTTCTTTATCACAATGTACAGGGAGAGTGAGGCACAGACTGGTTAGTTCTGCTCTTTATCACAATGTACCGGGAGAGTGAGGCACAGACTGGTTAGTTCTGTTCTTTATCACAATGTACAGGGAGAGTGAGGCACAGACTGGTTAGTTCTGTTCTTTATCACAATGTACAGGGAGAGTGAGGCACAGACTGGTTAGTTCTGTTCTTTATCACAATGTACAGGGAGAGTGAGGCACAGACTGGTTAGTTCTGTTCTTTATCACAATGTACAGGGAGAGTGAGGCACAGACTGGTTAGTTCTGTTCTTTATCACAATGTACAGGGAGAGTGAGGCACAGACTGGTTAGTTCTGTTCTTTATCACAATGTACAGGGAGAGTGAGGCACAGACTGGTTAGTTCTGTTCTTTATCACAGGATTAAGAAATTACTTTTTTCTTTGCATGACAGTTATCATCTTATTGACCCTAATTAGCAAGAGCTAATTTAAATTATGAAAACTTTGTTTCAATTAATGAACTATGAACGACTAAGTTTGAGGAAGGAACTAATCTGATATCACGTGACCCTCAGAACCATACACACCGGAATATGTTACGGAGAAAGGTACAGTTCCGGAACTGCTGACTTTAGCTTCACTCTCGTATACACGAGGTCTTCCTGCGGGACTTGCAGAGGTGGAGATGATTGAGAGAGCGAGGGAGAAACGAGCCTGGTACGTCTTTCATTTCCATCAATTCTTATTTTCTTGATAGATTCTCACCTTTGAACATGAAAACTGTTGAAGTATTCTCATTAGTCTGCAAATTTTCCAAATTATGAGCTTATTTTCTTAAACTGATAAAACTATCGCAACCAAACATCGGTGTTCGACCTACAAATGATGAGGTCGCTGTTTCTCATTGTAATGATTACGATAGACTATAACGAGTTTCCTGGTATAAGTGCACTATAGTACTGATGGACTTGACTAAACTTCCTATCTCTATAGAAACCAATATTTTATAAGTAGTCACGTGATCACTTAATAGCCAATAATACGTACCTTGTTCCTTGTCTACTATATTAGTCAGTCGTTTATCTGAAATTTTAGGACTAAAGTTATCATTTAGATCACTATGCTATGAGTACTCTAAACATTTGTGCTATCTGAGTTGCTAGTTCGCAAGACTTGGTTACGTAGTATTGTTCATTTTACATACAACTACTTAACTTACCTTTGCTAAATGGATTTAACTCCAAAAGTTATTTAAGAAAGTCATTTAAGTATTTATATTGGATAACTCGTGGTCGGACTGTTTTATTTGGCACAAAAATTTATTGGGTTGTTTTCTTGCTGTTTTAATTTAAAGATCTTATCTGTTCTCTATATAGTAGGGAATATAATGGTCATTTATCGTTTTTAATTTAGAAAGGTAACATTTAATTCTTCATGTGAACCATCCCAAACTGTATAAATCCTATAATTTCATTGCTAAGGAGCTAAACAGTAACAGTAAACAGTAAACAGTAACATTTGTTAGCTATTTGGTCGCCGTACGACAAACACTGATCTTACTTCTTTACATGACGTCACTTTGATTCTTTACTTTCACTCTCACTTTGAGTCCTTACTTTCACTCTCACTTTATCTGCTAGGGAGAAGACGCTTCCTCCAGTTGACGACGTATCTCAACTATCTAAACGTAGAGCAATGATGGAGGAGCTGGAGAGAAAGGAGTGGGTCATTAGGGAGAGGGAAATTGAGAAACTTCAGCAAGTCAGATTACAGGTGAGGGAGGGGCGTAACTAGAAACCGGAGGTTGAGGGGTATGGTAAGAGATCAGGGGTTGAGGGGCGTGGTTAGAGACCGGGGGTTGAGGGCCGTGGCTAGAGACCGGGGGTTGAGGGGCGTGGCTAGAGACCAGAAGTTGAGGGGCTATTTGAGAAATTCAGTAATAAGTAGATAAACTGTTGTCTTACCTTCTCTATTACTTTTATACAGGTTTTAAAGCAGATTTTAGAGAAACGGGAGGAAGATAATAACGGTACAAACACTGAACGACTCAATGCTATTTGGTGAGACAACTTTTCTGGTTCGGGCATTTGGTGTATTACTAATTCATGTTTGTTATCTTTTTAGTTACATCCTTCAGTGTCGAGGTAGTACTTTATATATCCCATGAAACTATTGGGGTATCGAATATAGCCTATTATAATCATTCTAGCACATAATCAATGAATCATTTTATCAGAATGTTTGTTAGCTTTATATTTGTTACAGGTCTAAAAAGCAGGTGGCTAAGGATGCGAAATTCAAGAAGATGAGAACGGAGAACATCAAGGCCCTCAGGAAGCTAGCTTCGGAGAGGGAAAAAGTCGAGGGCAAACTTTCTCGAAGAAATGTTGTGTCTGACTATTCCTCTTTTGCTTCTCAGGTACGACTCACTTACGAGCTACACGTATACAGTACAGACAGTCAAATTTAAACATTGTTATTTCCTCCTTGATAGAAATGATAGAATTAGGTGACAGTCGATTTTCTGTATAAACGATTTCCATAATTCACACCATGAAGAATAGTAAAGTTATTTCTAAATAACAAGTGATACTACTACTACTACTATACACAACAATGGTTTGTCTTGGTCTCACCTTATATACTGTGCAGGTCTATGCTCCACAAACTCGTGTCGGAGTATTTCTGGATAGAGGATCTGAGCTTTACAATGTGAAGAATAGATATCTCAACACATACGAGGGTATGTCATCTCTTGGAGACTTTTTTAGGATTTTTAATGACCGTTCCATTTGGATTACAATTTCCTTTTTTATTGATGACATAATCATCAATTAGTTAGAACATGGATCAGTAAACTGTACATGTAGGCGGTCTGTGGTGAACTGCTATATCGTAATACTGATGACTTTAAAATGACACGTGACACATAATAACAATCAGGAAAATCCCCAAAATTATCTAACAAGTAATTTTGCAGGCTTACTGGAACTAGAGAACTCGCTGCCAGACTATGTCACTCAGCCACGTATCAAGCTTCCTAACCTTATCTCTGGAAAGGGTGGTGCTAAGAAACGATTTGAGGTACGGATAATTCAGACCTTCCTATATGATAATGTATACTGTATACCTTCCTATACAGTATTATATTTCAATCAATTTAGGGTGATACATCAAGAAGCAGGTGATTTTCGTGACTGGGTCATCTTAATGATTGGCATTCCGTGCTATCCTACCAATCAGTGTATCTTCCTGTCATTATCAATGTCACTGAGAATATGTTTGAATTGCATACCATTATCTTCAGAAACGTTTGAAGGAGCTTGATGATACAGCAGAGTTGATAAAGTTAGAAAAGGAGAAACAATTCGAGGTTCCTGCACCTCCCAGGTTCCTACAGAAGGTGGTCCGACCTCCACCTCGACCTCCCACGCCGAGTGTCGATACTCCTTCCGAGGTATGTTTTACTGTATCTGTTGTGTGGCTTTTATTAATAAGTTACTTGAGATATTAATTAATTTGCTTCGTTCAGTGAAAAACTCGATAGCTTTAAAGAGTAAAAGCGTGCACAGACTATATAATCCTCAATAAGTCTGGTGGATTATTGTATATAGAACTCACTATCTATATATATTATAGAACTCACTCCAACGTAAGGCTAAAACCTGACTTCTCCCACTTCGTCTGTGATTCCAATTCACTTTCAGGAGGATGAGAGACGAGAACTAGCCATCATATTCCTACAACAACTTCTTCGTGGAAGAGCTATTCAGAACATGGTATATTTAAATTTTTTTTAAGTAAAACAAAATTTAAATTGGTATCAGAGTTTTCATGCGCGTCTTTCCTATTGCTAGTTTTTCGTATTGTTTCCATAGAAACGAGCGCTGAAAGATATATAAATTTCCATTGCTCGCATTCCGGTTGCGCGGCTGAAAAGATGTCAAAATCCAGGTTTATCCGGTTAATCACCATGCTTATTCCAGATGCAAGAGGGTAAAGAGAAGAGAATGGAACTTATCAACGAGCTTAGATCAACTGAAGCTCTGAAGCCCGAAGCAGAGAAACTGAACAAGGACTCTAAGAAAGCAGCACGAGCAGTGCAACGAAAACAGCGCATGATGCATCACAAGGTTTGTTGTTTGTTCCATTTAAGAATGTCGGCCGATAAAGGTTAACATAGCTTCAGTGGAATTACAGAAAAAGTACAATACAAGTGTATCATAAATATCATGTTTCAATTAAATAAATTTCGAATAAAAAATAAATACGAGCTTCATTGAATGCGTGATGTACGTCAGCTTAACTTTAGATTGGAGGTCATATTTTGTCCTGCTTGGGAAATATCGAGAAAAATGAAATTTCATTTGCATCAAACATCCGATTTAAAAATCCCTTGTGCAGGAGAACCTGGCTAACGAAATGTTGGAGGGTATGGGAGGTAAGAATATTGGTCAGATGGCAGACTTCTTGAGCAAGGAGTTGGTTAGACTCCAGGAGGAACAGAGAATCCACGCCTTTGCTTTATTGGCAGAGAGGAAGAGGAGGATGAGGGAGGCGGAGGAGAGTGGTAAACGGTGTGTACTCACTACTCATTGACTTATTTTAAAATTATATGTAATAAGTTAATCACTTATTAATTGATGAAACAGTTATTTTTTTGATGAAACAGTTATTTTTTGTCAATTTTGTGGACTCGTAGTTAAAAGTCATAAGCTATCGATCAATTCAATTTATTAATTCTGACTTCATCGAAGGAACATCACACCAAAAAGTTAGATTGTTAGTTTGACGTTCCAAAGGTTTGAATCGAAACTATCAATGCTCTGTTATAATTATACATTACATTGCACAATAAAACGAACGGGTTTTAACTGCAGACAAGTTGAAGAAAGAAGAAGAGTTGAGGAGGATGAGATCTGGAGACACATGTGTAATTGTCACCAGGGCACAATGGAGACTTATCTAGAGGACATCATCGTGAGGAGTGTGGACAGGACTGCTGACGAACAGGTTAGGGTCACGTGATGGGACATTAGTTTTCAATATGTTGCTGAGCAGATATTGAATATTAATAAGCATTGTCATCTATTCTATCATATTCATGGTTTCTACTTACTGCTACCATTAAATCATACGGAGTCTTAAATTTCTAATTTATTCCCTCAGGCAAGAGAAGAAATCCAGACGAAAGCAGAGAAGATCAACGAGATTGCTTACGAACTGGAGAGCAAGTGAGTCTGACCCCGTGACCCCCCCCCCCCTGTCGCTTTAAGTTTCAATATTAACAGAGCCAGGTATGAAACGTTCTACCATGCTGGAGGCTTCTTTTCTGCCACACTGGATTTGAACTTGAATTTATTATACTTTTCAATAACAGATAATCTCGAACCAGGAGAGATAGATTACAATCTGAAAACATGGTAGCAGAGCTTGTTTACTCGTTCCTGCTCCCGGAAACGGAAAAAGAAACGCTCAGGGAAAACGTCAAGCGAGAACAGAGACGACACATACTCGCCGCTCATTCTGTCATTCACGGCCAGACTACAGACATCGAGAAGGGTAAGTTGTCACTTCATGACACGTGGGGTGTCACTTCATGACACGTGGGGTGGTGTCATGCCAATACGGTGTTTCAAGCCGGACGCAGTTAAATTCTAAGTAATCGCAGTCATAAATACTCCTCTACTTTATCACTCTTTTAACCGCAACATTGCAAATTAGATGAACTTTTAACGCAAATTAAATTTCAGAGGGTGAATCGAGTAAGAAGTGACGGGGAGGACGTCTTTTGCATCAGAAATAGAATAACTGCGAAGTTTAGTTGTAGAAAAAGTGCTGGACAACTGGGTAGATAGGGACTAAAAAACTGTGGAAATGTTTAATCAACAAGTTTTTACGTTTAAGATGTTTGGGTAGAACTGTAAACTTGAACTCCACCTAATATTTTTAGTTTTGGTGCTTTCACGTCGAAAAGACCCGTGGATGATACTTGATACTGGTAACTAAATGTCGGCAGAAATTTTTAATTTTTTAAAGACTTTCACCGCCCAATTCCCATATCTCATCATGGTTGAAAAAGCTTGTAAATACGAATTTTGATAATTGCACAGTGTATCTGATGGATCCAGCGCGAACTATGAACATATGTTAATTGTAAATTAGCATGAGGCGTGACTTTATAGCTCAAATTGTTGTTTAATTTTTCAAAACCAACAATGATTCGGTATCAGGAGCTCTTGTAAAAGGAAAATTTCATTTCGTAAAACTAACTAATAAACTTTTTTGAAAACACATTAAATTAAGATAAAATAACTCGATAAAACTTGAACAGGTAAAACTGAAATTGATTCAATCGATAAACGAAACGATTTTCTATAAAAAATTCTAAAATACAAGTCGTTAAATCTTGTATTCTTAAGCTATCAAACACGGTTATTAAGAATTGTAAACTATCTTAGTTCCAATTATACCCGTACTTCCATTATCGCGCTATTTCCACATCATATGGCAAAGAAACTTGATAAATCCCCATGTTATGAGCTCAAGAAAAGCAGTTTCGTATTATTTAGATTAATTCAAAATTCAAAACAGCCAATCGTTGTTTGTTTCCTCCCGAAAAGTCAAAATACTCCGAATGCGAACTTAATTCATTTGTATTATTAATTATACCATGGTAGTATAAATTATTGATTCACGATGTCAATCCTTCGCATCTCGCCGATCTACAGATCGTGGTTGCGAGAAGATGCGCGGCGCGGCAATATAAATTAACATTAACACCGGGTAATACCGACCGTTCTTTCAGGCAATGAATTATCACCAGAGCATTTTTTTCTGATTTCGATACATCATTGCATCATTACTCGCCACCATATTCAACAGTCATTCAACTTTTAAATATTAGTAAACAAGTTATTAGTGCGGTATTCATCAAACAGTCAAGTTTAAGATTGTTCTGTACAGTAGAGTCTAGTCACCAGACGGTGTTTAGTATTCCACCGCGGTAGTTCCCCATTGTCTCCGGAAAATATAGCAGGAGATACTTCTTTAAAATAAAGATTCATGAAAAACATCACGAATACTTTAGCCCTAGCCGTTAAATTACTATAGCAACAGTAACCGTATTATACCTATAGTAACTAGAAGTAACTATATAGTAACTATAAGTATCTATATAGTAACTATAGTAACTAAAAGTAACTATGTAGTTCGCTTTGCATAAACTGGTCACCCGATTGATCAGTAAACTGTTGTTGAGGTGAAGGAGCCATGAGTTGGGAAGTGAGTGACTGGCGGGAGGTGATATCATCACGTGACGTCATGGTATGATGCGTGTCTAGAGGGCTAGCAGTTGAAGCCTGAGAGTAGAGCTGGTCCGAGGAGCGTGCAGGAGAAGGTGCCGGGGAAGTGCCGTGTTGGGTTGCCGGGGCCATGTTGTGCAAGTTCTGACCTCCGGGTGAGTGCTGGCTAGCTGTTATCATGCTGGAGGGAGGGGCCATGCTCTGGGGAGTTGCTGTGAAGAGAGGAGAGGCCACCTGAATATAGTCTTAATTATTTCTTTCTAATATCATTATTATTATCAAGCTTCATCAGTCAATACAAATGGACAAAATGCAAATGTCAATCAAAAATTGAATAATCTCAGTAAATGACGTCACACCACGTGTCATGACGTCATAGCATAATGAACTCACCTGATGTTGAGAGGAAGGAGAAGACAGCATGACTTGCTGTGAAGGAGGTGTCATCGTGAGAGCTTGTTGGGAGGGAGGAGTCATGGTCAGTTCTTGTTGGGAGGGTGTGGGTGGGTAGGGTTGCTGGGGCAGAGTGGGAGTCACTGACTTCGGTGGCATTGGACTGGTTACCAGAACCTTCTGTTCGAAACTAGGTCCCTGACTAGGATCGGAGAACTGTTGGTTCTGAGAGGGCGGGTATTCAGCAGGCTGAGGAGATGGAGAGGGGTACTGAGTAGTGGGAGTAGTGGGCCCGTACTGAGTACTTTGGGTGGGAGTAGTTGGCCCGTACTGAGTTATTTGGTTGGGAGTAGTGGGCCCGTACTGAGTACTTTGGTTAGGAGTAGTGGGCCCGTACTGAGTACTTTGGTTTGGAGTAGTGGGCCCGTACTGAGTACTTTGGTTGGGAGTAGTTGGCCCGTACTGAGTACTTTGGTTGGGTGTAGTGGGGTATTGTTGGGTACTCTGACTGGGAGTTGGAGGGTATTGTTGAGGGCCCTGGTTTGGAGCAGAAGGATACTGGGTAGAGGTGGTGGGATAATGTAGTGGAGAGGTGAGGAATGGTTTGGGGCTCTGCAACATCTTCTCAGGACCCTGGGAGTGATCAGGATGGTAAAACTTTTATCTTATTGATAATATTTATTGTCACGAATTATCGAGCAACTATAACTATATTAGCCTTGTATCGTCTTGATAAAATCTTCGATTTTAATCTAAATATTAAAGTTCCATTAATTTAAATAAGTACCCCCCCCCCAAGTACCACTACCAGGTGGTAGGTTTAATGCAATTTAATAATCTATTATTTTCTGTTGTTTGATATTTAAACTGATGGACCACCAGTAGACCTGGCAACGCCTCACCTGACCCAGAAGTAAAGTAGCCATTTCTGAGCGAATCGTGTTCCTGACCATAGCCTCTATTTGAGGCATCATGTTATTCATAGAGGTCTGCACTGCTTCTGAAAAAAACAATGTAATTATTTAAAATATTAATTATATATTACAGTTCAATGTATCCTTACAAATACGATGTACTCAATACAAAGATAATTATCCGGATATAACACAAAGATAATTGTGCTGGCAATTTACAAATTGTTATTCAGCTGACGACGAAAATTCAAAACTTTCTGATAGCGTTGCTAATAAATCTCTAATTGATAGTTGCTAATAAATCTCTAATTGACAGTTGCTAATAAAACTCTAATTGATAGTTGCTAATAAACCTCTAATTGATAGTTTCATTTCGTCGCTCAAGTTGTCGGTTCTGGCCCCGGTACCATAAAAACCGTTATCTGAGGTTTTACAATCTTTAGCCATTCCTCCCACACTTCTTTTCCCTAAAAATAAAGAAAATGTCAATAATAACATAAATAATGAACATACACCAAAAATACTTATCTTTTCTAATGGCTACATTCAAGTGAGTTAATCGTTCATATAACTCAAAGCGGCTGACATTTACTGCACAGAATAGTGTAGGACATTAAGATACGCCGCCTCAGCCACTGGCCACCTCAGCCACATGCCACAACCCCTAATAGGGTGCCGACCCTTCCCTAGTGGCCCCATGATAGATTTCGTAAATATCTGCATTTCCCAGCCGTTGGGGGGGGGGGGGGGGGGGGGGGGGGGACTTGACTTGCGAATTGTGTGTGCATAATCTTATACAAATCCTACTACGCCCTTTACTGCCCATCATAACCATCCTTTCACTTTACCTATCATTCATAAACATCCTTTTACTTTTTATGCTTCACAAAAAATAGTAGATGTACATTTTTAATTTTGCCTTTTGGCCATTACTATTAAACAAAAGCCTATTTTGTCCTAGAAATTATCATAATATCTTGATTTCAAACACGTGACACGACTCACGACCCGTCACAACTTCACAAAGTTACCACCGCGGTAGTTTCAGTTTTACACCTTTTAACTTGAATGTTGATTCTAGAGGTCTACCACACAACTGATACGACTTTTTAAACTGTAATATTGGAGTGTTTGGAAATTGGATTGCATAATTTCAGTACAGAATGTCAGTCAGAATAACTAATTGATAAATCACATATTATATAATTGCGAGAGTGCGCGCCGCGCAGTCATTTTCACAATTGTATAGAAGCGCCTTCCGTAAAGCACTGTAGTATCTTTGCGTCTTTGACGACATGTCACGAACGCAGGTATGATCTGGTATAAGTCTATATTAGAGTCGACAACACTTTATATAACACCTCGCCGTTAAAAACGTACAGAATAAGAAGATATATAAAACCGCACTGGTATTAATAGGTGTATAGTGTATACTGATAACTGAGGTAGGAAGAATCATTTAGATTAGTAATGGTGCTAGGTGCATCATAATAATTATTGTGACAAATTCATTATTATTTATTTATAAATACACAATCTTGGGAGTGAAAATGACGATTAGTCAAAAAGATGGCAACTTCCGGCTGGAAGAGTTTAAGAAGAGGTGTATTTTTAATTCGTTAAGTATCAAGTATCGATAATTATTTCTGAGAATTATCAGAAGTCTGAAGTTATTCTTGGAAATGAAGGAAAATAAAAAGAAATATAACGATCATCACGATATAAAAATAAAAATGTAAAAATAGTGTGATAATGTGATGCCATACATTTTCCTTTTACGTTACTTCTAGTTAGTTACTAACTAATCTGTATATTCTATCAGTTACTGTTTCAAAAGAATGATATTTAACATTACTACATTACAAGTTAATAACGTAAAGACGTTACTTAAGCTAAGAATGCGTTATAGAATTCTTTGAAGTTTCGATAAAGCACATGTACGATACTACATGCAGCGGGACAGGATAACTGAGATTTTAACCATTTCCAAGAAAATAAAGATCATTGTCATGATTAACCAGAAACTCATGATGTGAAAAGTGATTCCGTGGGCTAGTAGTAAATATTATGTAATATTCAGCTAAGTGCTATGTAATATTCTAGCATTGATAAGAACGGTGACCGATAATCAGGTACTCTGTATCTCTACAGTGTATTTATATTCTGGTTCTTATCAAATTGTCAGGCTTATAACAAAATGTGAAACAGAAACCTCATCCATATCATATTTCATTATTACAGTGCAAACCAAAACCCGAATATTTACTCTCAAATTTACTGGGCCCGTGTCACAGCTGCAGTTAGTGGGCCCGTGTCAGTGCCAGTGCCCTCTAATCTGATCCCAACCCTAACCCAATCCCTAACTAAATGATATGCTGAAACCCTAACCTCAATGAGAACTTATACCAGCTTCCTTATACGGCCATATCTGATATCACGCGATCGAGACAGTTTTTCGCCGATATCTTGCCAGGGGAGCATTTTAACCCTATGTCATGTGGGGTGATTCGGAATCAGCGTTCGAAAATACATCGATTCATGTGGGTTTCAACTGTCGGGGGGCACTTTTATAACAAGAATTGCGCCCGTTTGTTCGACTGTTGGCGGACGCTAGATTTCCATCCACTTGTACCAAATGTCAAAATTTTATCATACCTCGGCCTTCAATTAATTGTTTTGTTTCTGGTGTCACGTGAATTGGCTAAAGTTAATTGACTAACTGTATGGTTACAGAAACCCAAATAAAAGACAATCACAATGAAAGTATGATGTATGAAGTAGAGTTGACCGGACCAGCTTGATATAATTGTTAATTAGCTCAAGTTAGGAGTTGCCGCTAGTTTACTGATGTCTGTCGATGTTAGGGGATCAAAATATCTGTGCATCGAAGAAAATATGAATAAATAAAGTGAATGTTGTCCAGTCACAGCGCGCGTGGAGGTAATTTAATTAATTTTACGGATAAGCCGCGCGGCTGTATTCTGAAATATCGCGTGTAGATTTGAATGTTGTCCCTCCGCAAACGTTAAGATCAAAGTTGCCATAACAACGCGCAACTCTGTGCCAGAGAAAATTAATACACGATATAATCTAGGTTGCGGTGAAATAGAAATGGATAAATAAGGTAGAGAACATATTATTATCATGTTGTGCTTAGAACTGGTCCCTCTCTTCCACTTTCAAATTAGTGGTTATACAAGGTTGAATAATGTTTTATAGTCATACTTCAATGATACCAATTATTGGAATTCAAATCTCACTGTTCAGTATGTTAATTAGTTCAGTATGAATTATGATGAAGTGTTAATAACATTGTCTTGCTAGGTTAGTGTAAAGTAGAAGATTAAAGATCTACAAATTTTGTAGATCTGTGAAGAAGGAAGTAATATCACTCAATCAGCAGCCGATGGTGTGCGTTATGTCTCCAATTGGTGCTGACAAAATTGTGTTCACAGCTGCTCTGAAATCAGTTGATTATTCAATTAGTTGGTCATGTGATCGACAGATTATGTCACTAATGTAGGTTCAAAAAGGTATATTATATTACTTCGGAATCATAGGGTGACAGTCTTGTCGAGTAATGTTGAATTTACGAACCATTTCATGAATTGTGATGTGATAAAGTTAACTGTCAAGGAGGGCTGATTCGAGGACGGCATTTGTTTCTATAAGTGAGCCTTTGGCATGCAAGGAACTGTCGACAGTTGTGAATGTGAAAACTGGAAAAGAGCAAGTAACTGATCTGAAAAGGAAATAAGTTGTGATTGTGCCGTGCGTAATATTACAGATACATTAAATCAGAAGTGTTGAAGCAATCCGGAATGAAAACTGGAGAAAACTTAGCATAATGCACATAATAATTGTATTATTATATGAAAAAGTATAAAAACACCTTCCCTTTTATGTAGATGTGGAGAATGAGGCGAGGTAATTAGCCTGAGAACAGTTGATGATGAGGTACAATAACCACACGAAGTTAACCACTCTTCTCAGTTTCCGTTAGCACGTGACAATCCCACGGGTAAATTGCTCGGACGAACCTCTTTGCTAACATATGATAATGCATCCAATCTTATCTGATAACTGAGGTTTTACAGGGGTTTAAAGATATATTATGAGATAATAACGTGACATATGTATGTGACATTTTGAAAAGTATAACTTTAAGGTAACAATTTCGATTGAACAATATTTCGATTGAAGAACTACTATAAAGTTGGAGTACAAGTGAAATGAAAAAGGAGTATGTGCGTGACATTTAAGGATTTAATGCTATTAGTAATTAATATTGAAAGTATAATTGTGATAAATTAAATGTAAATTAAAGTAGATATAAGATAATGTTGAGTAAATTGTAGAATAATAGTAAATGTAATGTTATAATTGTTGTAGCCTGTGTCTTAAACTTCAGTGTCCTGTTGCACGTCTAACTTCCTGAAAAACGAATAATGTTAGGAGAAACTATGGTGCAATGCAATATTACTGTGTACTAATTTTTTTGGCAATTTGAACCGTAACGGTGAATAAGTAATTGAAACTGATTAGTATTATGAATGTGAAGCATTATTGTAAGCGACAAAAAAGGCGAGGGCTTTAAAATAGCGGCAATATTACCTGTGTAATCAGAACCTCGAGTGTAAGAATGTAAGGCTGACTACACTGTTCACACCGCAAGAAGTCACGATACAACAGCACTGGTATGGTGTTGTGAAAGTTCTAGGATAGGTATGGGGTGAGTGGTGTTCGTGATTGTTAGAAATTATTGGTGATAGTAAATGAGAGCTAGAGTGTAAGATTACTCATAAGTGCAAGGGCTAACATTCACAATGCCGAGGGTGAAATTACAATTCATGAGATGGGGAGTGCGCAGAGCCAATTTCTAAAATCACAGTATACCAATGAACGCCATGACCATCGTCAGTATTAACTATAAATAAGGTTGGGGGAAGGACCTGTGCGTTAGACTTAAACTTATCCCAAAGGTGTATGATGCGGGCTTTGAACGTAGACTTACTATGGGGAGGTTCTACATTGGAAAGATAATCATTTCTATGTATAAATAATAAATTATGAAAATGGAGCGAGTAAATAGGAATAAGATCAAGGCAATTAGTTTCTGATAGGAATACGGGACTTGTGCCGGAAATGTTAAGAGCATGATTACCTAGTGCACATATGTCTGTCTCAAAATCCGAGGCTCCCCAATAGTTACAGTCGAACAGTGATGCGTTAAACCATGACTGGCCTGTCGAAAGGAAGGACTTCAGTTTAGAAATGACTCTAGAGGCGATGTAACCACAACTGGAATTAACCTGGATATTAGCAAAGGAGGCATTGACTGAGAATCCCAAAGATTGTAATAAAGTTGCAGTTTCTGCCGATTGAGGATGACCCAAAAAATCAATGACATGTGCCCTGCCAACAGTTTCAGAGATAACTTGTGGATAACTGATAGGAATTTGGATAACCGGATTGTTGACCACATCTGCACTGCATGAAGGAGAAGGAGACTTTGTTGTTTTGAGATGTTTACTTAGAAGTGGACTTGCTGGAACTTGAGGAGAGTTTGGTAAAGGACGTTTGAGACCAGTAGTAGACTGTGGAGACATCATAGAGAGCGGAGAATATAATGAGGTAGCCTTGAAATGTTTCTTCGTAAGATCCGCTAATGGAGAAAAAGGAATGTGGCGTTTTAATACAGCAGGCGAGGTGATGATGGTCTTGTGCGGAGAAGATGAAACATTACATGGTTTACTGCAGGGAAGAGTGATGGGATCAGATGGTATGGGACTCATTATTAAAAATTCTTCACAAGTAGCTGCAGGAACATTATTACCTTGGAGGACAACACAAAATTTAGGAACATCACGTAGTCGAGCATACTCATCTACAACTTTCTTAGATGTGCGAATTTGCCTGGGGTCAAAAGATATGAAGTGCAGACCAAGGAGAGATGTCAACCTAGAGATAGCAGTGTATGCCATGCCTGACTGCCATGAGTGACCTTTTGATGCTCCAGCGAGGAATACATATGCTTTGTTCAAAGTCAAACCCTGAACTTTGTGAACAGTGCAGGCCCAAGAGAGAACCAATGGAATTTGATAGCGTTTAAGCCATGTTTTACTATTCTTTTTGGAGATAAATTCCTTTTCCACGGGCTTTATTGGAACAGTGCCTGCCTTAGTGCAATTGTTAGCGCAGAAATTGTCACAATGATGTTTTATGGTTCTGCCGACGTTAACATCATCGAACATAACATTAACGTGCCGAATGTCTCTAGCACTGCATGAACCGTCCTTGACAGATTTGCCGTTTTGGAGTTGGAAACTGTGGACAGTCCCAGTCACACCGTTTACAACTTTGTCAGGGGTGTCGATATTAACACGCACCATGACCCTAGCTCCTGGACCAATATTTAATGAAGTTGGTAACCCAGCAGTTTTGTTCACATCATCAGTCGTGTAATCTTGGGGTTTCTTGTTCATTTTGTCGTAAACTTTGTCGCCAAAATTAGAAGATTTGTTGAAAACTTCATTAGAGAATCTGTCTTGAGCAACAACGTTAACTATTGAAGAGGTTTTGCTCAATTCTTGAATGCACTCCTGATTGTGACTGTTGCACTGCCTATTGGTTGGATAAATGACCATTGAGTCCATGATTTCAGCAGGTTTAGGCTGCTTTTCCACAACCCTTGAACTCAGTAACTCAATATCCTCTGGGGTGTGCTCTCCTACCCTAAGCCTGTGACAGAGTTCCGTGAACTGACTGTCACCCTTTGCTCTAACTATGTCCGTTAGCTCAGAAAATGTAATTGAATCCTTCCAAATGTTAGGCCCAAGAGCAGCGATACCTTTAGTCTCAAACACCATAGTTTGTTGAACCGCAGGAATCTGATGAAGGTCACCACTGAAGATAACGTTGATTCCCCCAAAGATTGTGGTTTCAGGAGGAACCCCAAATATTTCATTCAACCGTGAATTGATCTGGTTGAGGTTTGTGTTACCCACCATGGACACTTCATCTATAATGATATACCTTACATGCTGAAAGAATCTCCTCATTTGCATCTTCTTTTTTGGATTAAGTGGTTTAGGTTGGATTCTTCCGCCCTCTTGACAATCTAACTGAAGGAGTTGGTGAACAGTTTGACCGTCAATGAGAGCTGCAGCAACACCAGTGCTAGCTGCAACAGCAACCCTAGGTTTAATGATACTGTCTGGGAACTTGCGTGAGATACAGGAGCGCATACATTTTATGAGAAAACTTTTACCTACTCCGCCAGCACCACTAACAAAATGAAGAAGCTGATTGACCTTGTGACCCTGTGCAACACGGGAAGAGTGATGATCTACAATGTTGAAGAGTTCGCGCTGTTTATCATTGAGGCTGGTGACCATTTGCTGGTACTGTTCGTCAGAGACAATGGGCTCCTTATAAGTGACGTTGAACACAGACTTCTCTTCCTCCTTCGATATATCAATACCTTCAAAGGGATGATTGAAAAGATGCCTACCATCAAGAACTTCCCTTTTATTTTCATCAAGAAGTGAATCTTTGATCTCTTGTCTTATTTCAGCTTCCATTTTTTGCAGAGTGTCGTCGTCAAATTGTTCAAACTTTTTGATGTTGGGTTTCATGGCATCAACATTCTCAGCAAATGACTCTTGATAAGTGGCAAAGGAGCCAATAAGATCAGCTTCCTTTCTCCACGGAAAGTACAAACACAGTTTCGAATAGTAATACTTTTCAGGCTCCTTTGTGCGAGACTTTTTGTTACTTCTGATAACTTGAGGCGAGTCTCGCCTTATCATCTGGCCAAGATTAGATTTAAGAGTAATTACTTTGTGTCTGTTTTTAGAAGTTACGTTTCTGTCTAACCGAACGTATAAGGAAGCAAATTCAGCCCAGCAGATCGACTCTAAATCATCAGGACGATTGAGATATTTGTCAAGAAGCGAGTTATGGAACACATCTTCTGAATCATCTGGCAGCTGTTGTAGGGTAGAACGAGGTTTGACAATGCCATGTCTATCCCCTGGCATGTCAGAAGGAATGAAAAGAACCGAAGGTTTGAAATGGGAGAGACTCAACTGGGGCAGACATCGAAAAATAGCTTCTTGGACGGAGACGGACCTAGAATTTAAAAAAGTATTACCAAGCTGTCTAAGGGCTTCTTTAGAGTTCTTATTGCTCGGCTGATCAATATTTTTAATAACATCTTTCAAGGCGTCACAAACCTCTTTTTCATTTTTGGTGGCATACGAAATAACGTAATTAACAACATCCCACGGACTCATACAAATTTGAACATCCATGTTCCCTTGTATAGCAAGGAGTAGAAGACGATTGTATGTATTTACATTTTCGCTGCCAGGTTTACGTTTGTAGATGACATCTCTAGATCGCAGTTTAGGAGCCTCAACTTTGGGTTCACTGTCAGCAGACTTTTGGTTGTTTTTTGACTTTTTTGTCATCATTTTCTTGATTTCCTTAAAGACAATTTTTGTAACCTCAGAAAGTGTTTTGGGAAATCCGAAACGGCATATGTCTTTACCACCTTTCTGACATGTTTTTGTATGGGAGTGCAGCTGAAGCTTGATAAGTTTGTGAACCTCGGGATCTTCTTCAAGGGTTGGATAATGAGTTGTAACATACTTATCAATAAATTCTATTACTTCCTCGATGGGACTCTCACCTGGTATAGGGGCACCTACTACTTTGAGAAGCATGTGAAGGTGAGGGGATCCACGGCCCCCAAACTCATTTCTACCAAAATGAGCCAAAGCCTCCCCCATGACACCCTGATCCTCAATCAGATAAGATAGAATTTTGCGGACGTAGCGGTCGAACATGCGCACAGCAATGACAGGGTCCATTTTAATTAGCTCGTGCTTCCTAAACCAGCTTATGTCACTTAATAATTCATCCGTAGGTTCCTGACCCATTAATTTCAGAATAGCCGGAACTGAGTAGACCAAGTCGTTAAAGGAGAATGTTAAGAACCAAGTAAAATTACCTAGCTGATTCACCATAGCTATACCATCGTTCTTGATCTTCTGTAAGTAAGCTGGAGTACCCTTCATATTTTTCATAAATTTATAAGCATCAATGTTACTTTGAAGCTGATCCATGTTGCACTGGTAAGATCTGAGGAGCCCTGCGGTAATGATTTGACCGTCCATAGTTCTAGAACCTTTGCGCATGTGAGTAGCAATGCAACTAAGTAGCTGATCACGTTCAATCCAGTTCTGCATGTAAAATATATACTCGGGGTTTTGAGCGTACTTTCTATGCTTAGAGTATAATTTGCTTTCAGCGTAATCTTTTAAGGAGAGTTTAGGGAGAAGTTTTTTCTTAATGAGATCATTTCTTTTGCTGCAGTTGAAGTGACCCTTACCGAGAGGAAATAGATCAGGAAATGACAAGGCTTCGTAGTCGGCATTACCAAGGAAAGGAACAGGTTTACTACCCTGGCCAGGTGCAAAGTCCATGAAAGGTATTTTACCGTCATCAATGTTCTCAGCTGGATCAGATTTTTGGATGCAAGACTCAAAAGGCATATCACAGTACGTACCCTCGTTAGTGACATTTGATAAAATAAGATCTAATATTGACATAGAAACAACAACAGGGTCATCATTCATGTACGAGTCAAAGAACTGCTTATCACCATCGTAATTTTGTTTAATGAAATCATGGGAAAGTACAACATTCTTATAAAAAGGATTGTTTTTCTTAAGCCATACTAATAATGTTATACATTTATCAGGATTAACAACATCAGACATTACAACAGACTTGTACTCAACCTTACGTTTTATACGGACAGCTAAAATACCAGACTCAGAAAGTTTACGAGGGAGCTGCATGCAATTTCTGTCAGGTTGGATGGGGACATTAACAACAGGGCCTTTAATACAACTTTGACCACCAGCAGGAAGGGATAAAATTTTCATAAATGGAATGATTTGGGATACTAAGCGGCATTCGGTGGGGTTTGGCTGAAGGGAGGATGGGAGATCGCCTGATGCCAGGAACATTTCGTTTACATCTATAGGGGAGAACTTGCCACGCTTTAAATAACTATTGCAACGTTTACAAATCCATTTATTATCTGCTTTAGTAACCGAAGGAATATTAAGCTTAAACTTAAGAGTATCCTTTGCCTTAACAACACCTTCACGGAAGAAAAGCTTGTGACATTTAATGCACGCATATTCTGGGTACTCTCGCATTTTAGCACGGAAAGTCTTCACAATGTTGTCAGTCTTTGGATCAAATGAGAGTTTTGGAGGTGATTTAGAGTGATGCTCAAGGGGCACTGGAGAAGCCTTTGAAGCATTGGGTGGCACCTCGAGGTGGTCCTCAACAGAAAAGTTATGCAGGCTTGACGATTCTATGTCGGGTGACTGGCAGGCAGATGGTTCAGATGAAGCAGTAAAATGTTGATTTGGTGAGACGCTTTGGAGATGAGAAAAGGGGCAGTTGTCCATAAAACCTGGGCAGAAGGTGCATTTATTAGCGCAGTTAAGTTCAATTGCAGCTAATAATTTGGAGCCATGAGGAAAACGAACAAAGTCCCAATCCAAAGTTGAAATAGGCCTCTGTGGTACCTCGGGTTGATCCTCCACAAAAAAGTTATGCAGGCTAGAATATTCCATGGGGGGTGATTGGCAGGCTGATCGTTCCGATGAAGTAGTAAAATGTTGATTTAGGGAGACACTTTGGAGATGAGAAAAGGGGCAGTTGTCCATAAAACCTGGGCAGAAGGTGCATTTATTAGCGCAGTTAAGTTCAATTGCAGCTAATAATTTGGAGCCATGAGGAAAACGAACAAAGTCCCAATCCAAAGTAGAAATAAGCCTCGTTGATACTGGAGATTTATGCGAATCAGTTTCTGATTTCTGAGCTGTGTATTTTGGAGGTGTTTGGCATGAAAAGGTATTAGAAGATGAAGGTGAACCTAAACAGGATTTAGCAGCAAACTTTATATCAATATTAGTCTCAGTAGGTACCTGTGCCCGATAAGATGACGGTGAGTGATGCGGTGGAGTAGAGTGTAGTTTTGGTAGAGATTGAGAAGAAGTTCCGTATCCATTTAAAGGAGATGTAACTTTATTATTTCTATTAACAGTAACTGTATGAAATGAAATGTCGTGGGGTGAGTAAGCAGTTTTAATCGATGAAGCTGGAGACCGTGAATGATTGTGATTAAAAAGTGCAGAGTAGGTTGGTGGAGTTTTGTAACCGCTCATATTGGTTAGGCTATGTTGACGAAGGAGAACAGGAGAGCACATTTTCTGAGATGTACTATTTCTAGCTTTATTGAGAGAAATACGAGTGCGTCGCTTTTCTTTCGCAATTTTCTTTTGTTCATCTGTCATTGCTGCGCGCCTGGTCTTTTCCTTTAAACGTTTTTGCTCTTTTTTTGCATTGCGTTCAGGGGTTGTCATAGATGCCATAGTTGACGACTTTCGAGATCTTTCAGTTTGTTGGAGTATTGTGAGCTCAGTGGTGGGCATAGTTGCCCGAGCTTGAGACATTTGGGATCGTTGTTTTTGTTGAAGTTGTGTGAGCTCTGTGGTGGGCATAGTTGCTCGCTTTTGAGACATTCGAGATCGTTCATTTTGTTGGAGTTTTGTGAGCTCAGTGGTGGTCATAGTTGCTCGCTTTTGAGACTTTCGATGACAATCATACTGAAGATGTTGTGAACGCTGTGGGCTTGTCATAAAAGCACGATGCTGCCGCATTCGATTACGAGCAGAATATCGATCTTTCTCTTTTTGAAGCTCTTTATCAGCCATATTAGAAAGAGTGTCATATTTCTTAGAGGAATCCGTTTCCTTTTTCTTGTTAACAGTTGAAGCATAAGAGTCATTTTCGGTAGATGGGGTCAAAAGCGTGGAACTTTCTACATAGTTACCATTGTGACAGTCATAATATGGTCTATACTCCTGTGATTCGTGCAATTCAGTGTCATCAATGAAATTGTCCATATCATGTGGCGAAGCTGTACAATTATGGGAGTTGTCAGACTCTTGGGATACATGACCTTCTTCATCTTGAGCTTCATTGTCGATGAAAGGATTGTTATTTCGACCTCCACCATACATTAGCGACCGAGATTGTATAGTGGTGTTACTAACGTTGTAGGAAATAGATGGTGCATATACAGAAGATGATGAGGACACCCCGGCCCCTTCAGTCATATCAGGGGTGCAGGGTTCCACAGGATGAGGAAGAGATGAGGACACCCCGGCCCCATCAGTCATATCAGGGGTGCAGGGTTCCGAAGGATGAGGAAGAGATGATGACACCCCGGCCCCTTCATTCATATCAGGGGTGCAGGGTTCCACAGGATGAGGAAGAGATGATGACACCCCGGCCCCTTCAGTCATATCAGGGGTGCAGGGTTCCACAGGATGAGGAAGAGATGATGACACCCCGGCCCCTTCAGTCATATCAGGGGTGCAGGGTTCCACAGGATGAGGAAGAGATGATGACACCCCGGCCCCTTCAGTCATATCAGGGGTGCAGGGAAGCAGTGGCAGACGGTGACAGCCGGTAAGTCTTATAAAAGGTGCAGGGATCCGAAGAAAAAATGGCAGATGACAAAGCTCAGTAGAAATAGAGTTGTGGCTCACACTAGGGACAATAGGTGTTTGAAGAATGGTGGATGATGATGACAAATGTATCCGGTTATTATGATCAGATGAGGACACCCCGTCAGTCTTATGGAGGGTGGTGGGCATTAAAGAAACAGAGCCGGATGAGGACACCCCTTCAGTCTTATCGAGGGTGGTTGGCTTCGATGAAACAGGGCCGGATGACGACACCCCTTCAGTCTTATCGAGGGTGGTGGGCATTAAAGAAACAGAGCCGGATGAGGACACCCCTTCAGTCTGATCGAGGGTTTTGGGCTTTAATGAAACAGGGTCGGATGACGACACCCCTTCAGTCTTATCGAGGGTGGTGGGCATTAAAGAAACAGAGCCGGATGAGGACACCCCTTCAGTCTGATGGAGGGTTTTGGGCTTTAATGAAACAGGGCCGGATGACGACACCCCTTCAGTCTGATGGAGGGTTTTGGGCTTTAATGAAACAGGGTCGGATGACGACATCCCTTCAATAGATCTCGGCTTAAGCGTTCTGAAAGTAAGACTGAAACGGTAGCCTTTGCATACACCAGAGGTACTTCCGTTAGCTATACGATGGAAGTACGCTAACTGTGACTCAGGATCCATAACAAACAAAGAATTAGACAGAAGCTGCTGACTGAAGGAAGGGCGGTTCCTTTTACACGTGGCAAAGTCCATGTACCGTGTAGCACCAATTGATAGAGTCGCTATTTTGGCAGATTTGTCCAAGTGCCGTTCATCGTCCTTATGATATGGTAAGATGGTAGAGGAGTCTTTATAAAAGTTGACCAATATGCTGTTAAAGTTAGCTGACAATGTAACATTAACAATGGACAAAATATTTTGTAGTATAGGCTCTGAGTGAATGGGGATAGGATTTAGATGTTTAGTAGCCCTGTTGTAAACATATCTATCTTTGCCAAAAAGAAGAACCTGCGATGAGTTCATACCCTGTCTAATAAAAAGACCTTGTTTCACTTTAGACAGTAAAAGTTCCTCAACATGTTTTGCGATATGCACAGGGAGTAGATCTTTGTAATAAGCCAGCCTTGTATAAAGCCATTCCGGACACTTCGACGAAATATATGAGGCAGGTGCAGGTGTTGGTGCAGCAGGAGCAGGTGCAGCTGGAACATGAACTGGTGTGGGTGAAGCAGGAGTAGATGCAGGCGTATCAGGTGCAGGTGCGGGTGCAGCATGATCTGGTTTTGTTGCAGGAGGAGCAGCAGATGGAACAGGTGCAGGAGATGGTGGAGGTGCAGAAGGAGCAGTAGCAGAAGGAGCAGAAGCAGATGGAACAGGTGCAGGAGGAGCAGCAGATGGAACAGGTGCAGGAGGAGCAGCCGATGGAACAGGTGCAGGAGATGGTGGAGGTGCAGAAGGAGCAGTAGCAGAAGGAGCAGAAGCAGATGGAACAGGTGCAGGAGGAGCAGCAGATGGAACAGGTGCAGGAGGAGTAGAAGCAGATGGAACAGGTGCAGGAGGAGCAGCAGATGGAACAGGTGCAGGAGATGGTGGAGGTGCAGCAGATGGAACATGTGCAGGAAGAGCAGATGCAGCAGATGGAACAGGTGCAGCAGATGGTGGAGGTGCAGCAGATGGAACAGGTGCAGGAAGAGTAGGTGCAGCAGATAGAACAGGTGCAGGAGAAGTAGTAGATGGAAAATCACCCGGAGTTAAGTCCCACAAGCTATCAGACCGATCAGGAAATTGTGAGGGTAAAGGGGATGCAGGGATCAGTGAACTGTCTACTAGATAACGGAGATGAGTGGGGATACTAGCAAAACCAAAAAAATAGCAGTGAATGTTAGCCTTAACAATCTTTTTAAACAAAATGTTACCTGTGTAGCTGAAATGTAAATTATCCGTACGCTGGATGTAATTGAAAGCATCATTAGGAGTAATGTGAAAAGGGTTAGAAACTAATACAAAATTAAATTTATTACGTAAAGAAACCAATTCAGCGTTAAAAGCATTAATTTTAGAAAGAAAATGTGATCTTTCACACTTAGGATAATCAAAACGAGGCAAAACAATATTCACAAAAACAATAGCCTTAGGAAACTTAAGATGCACACAATTCATGAGGTCAGTAAACATTTCTGCAAACGTAACACTATCACACGAACACCTACCTTTTATATTGTTAGTTCCCACCATGACGTAGACAGCATCTATCTGCGGCAGTTTCCGAGGATTGATGTTGGTAACCTCGTCTGCCACGTGCTCAGTGTCCATACCACGGTGAGAGAAAACATGTAGTCCACGGTATGATTGCGGATATAAACGTGTAGGTTCTTCGGGACGTTCGGAATCAATGTATTTAACCATTGAATCTCCTATAACCACAACCTGAACAAAATTGATTTGTCAATAATCGTGTAATGTAAAAACATAAATAGAAGTAAGAGTGTAAGTTGTAATAACTAATACTTCTACATCTGTTGGGGTTTACTGTAAAAAAATTTAGAAAATGTGGCTAGACATGTACATATTATAGTAAAATCATAACATTTAAATACTCACGTTCTTATCCGTATAGACGAACTCCTCAGGAGAGAAACTGGCGGTGTTGCACTTAAACTGTGCGGGCCCCGGGTTAGTTTCCACATCGCCTGATAGTATTAGGCACATCCTGGACCAAACAGCAGAAGGAGACGAATCACCAGCTATAGCGTTTACGACCAGTTGAAGAACCAGGATGGCAGGACTAGATGGCATTAGGCCAGCAACCTCGAGGTACTGCAACTGAGCACTAGCAGCTTCAACTGTTGATGTCAAGTAAATTAATTGAGCCAAAACCAGATTATAAATCAAATTTAATGTTGACATGATGTTAAGGTTGCAACAACTTTGAAAAATAAACTCCAAATAAAATTCAACACTCAACACAGCTCCTGAAGCCAAAACCAAGGTGTTCTGTGGTTGAAGGGCGACCACGAAAAGCTGTTGAGGGTTCATTAGAACCGTCCATAGACTGGGTGTAGAGAGCAGACGACCTATAAATAGGATTGCTATTTATTATACAATGATATCTTCAACAACCAATCTAATAGAGCACAGAAAAGCTTAAGGAAACGAAACGTAGCAGATGTGCAATTTCAACCGTAAACGAACTCACCATAACCAACGAGAACTCCAGTGTTCATCGACGACGCAAACATCAGCACAACCAGGACAGAACTAGCCGCTAAAGCTCCCCGCACGAAGAATGTTCTCGTGAAGGTGTAGAATGAGCTGACACCGTAATCAGAGTGCTTGTAAACAAACGTCAGTCGATTGAATAATAACCAGATATGTACATTATGACAAAAGTAATATTGCACATTAACCAAACTCCTCGAGGTCAAATTTATTGTAGGCAATAATACTTGGTTTCCAAAGTAACATAATACCATACTAAACATATCAAAACAGTCAAACAAAAACCCTGTCACAGCAACTTTTACCTCGTCAAAACAAATGTCATATTTAATCAAATTATCCGGTGCCAAGTCGGTGGAACATCCCATCAAAAACAAAATGATTAACAGCTTGTACTTCATTAAATAAAGATGAAAGGTTTGTTAAGTTAAATTGAACAGAATGGATACGTAACGTGGCGTGTAATTTACGGAAAGACTTAATTTCGTCGCGCGATCATTTATCAACAGTCTAGTAACGTGACGTCACGCGAGTTCAAGTAGACCCATCGTCTGTAGGAAGCACAATGCATCTGTGGTTAAATTCTGCGCGCGCGCGGCTTTTTCGTTGCATAGTAACGAACGGAAGTAAGCAAGGAACACGACATACATTTGACCCACCTACTGCAATCTCCAAAATCCACGTTTTTCTGCAAAAACCTCCATTCGTAACCTTCCACTTTATATTTTTACAAAATAGTGGATGGAAAAAATCTCGAAGAGCGAGTGTAGAGTGTCAGTGATTTAGCACGCTCGGTTACTGGGCCCGTGTTCCCACACTGAACAATGGGACATCTATGGCCTACTGGCAACGAAAGTTTGGAGAGGAAAACATTGTAAACGTTTAAACACGGGAACTCTCATGTGTTTCTCGTAGGATTTTAACACAAAATATTAAGACAAGATACCGTAACACAAGAAGAAACGAGCAATAAAGAAGTGAGAACACTGAGCGTATAATACTGGGAGGCTTTTAGTGTAATCGTATATTAGTATTTATTATACAGTGATCTACTTTGTTTACTTTGTATTTTTTTCATTTATATCTCCAAGCACACAAAATCACGAACAGGGCAAGGAGTGTATATTTCTACATAGGGGGGGGGGGGGGGGTCGTTCACATATTACGTGATCAGCCGAGGGGGGCGGGCGGGGGGGGGGGTTCGTTCACATATTACGTGATCAGCCGAGGGGGGGGGGGGGGCTCGTCGTTCACTTATTTCGTGATCAGCGAGGGCGGGGGGGGGGGGGGTCGTTCACATATTACGTGATCAGCCGAGGGGGGGGGGTCGTTCACATATTACGTGATCAGCCGAGAGGGGGGGGGGGGGGGGGGGGGGTCGTTCACATATTACGATGATCAGCCGAGGGGGGGGGCCCTTTTTTCGTGGGGGGGGGGGGGGGGGGGGGGGGGGGGGGTTCCTTTGGGGGTGCCGGGGGGGGGGGGTCGTTCCTTTTCGTTCGCCGGGGGGGGGGGGGGGGGGGGGTTTTTGGTCGGGGGGGGGGGGGGGGGGGGTCGTTTCACTTTTGGGGGGGGGGGGGGGGGGTCTTTTCACTATTAGTGATCAGCGGGGGGGGGGGGGGTTTTGTGTCGGGGGGGGGGGGGGGGGTCTTTCCAATTGTGTGGGGGGGGGGGGTTTTTCGGGTCGGGGGGGGGGGGGGGGTCTTTTCCCTTTAGGTGGAGGGGGGGGGGGGGGGGGGGTCTTCCCCAATATTACGTTGGGGGGGGGGGGGTCGTTCCTTCGTGGGGGGGGGGGGGGGGGGGGGGTCGTTCCATATTACGTGATCACCCGAGGGGGGGGGGGTTTTCTTCCCGGGCCGAGGGGGGGGGGGTTTTCCCCAAAATATTAGTGATCACCCCGAGGGGGGGGGGGGGGGGCCCTTCGTTCGGGGGGGGGGGGGGGTTTCCTTTTCTAAAGGGGGGGGGGGTCGTTCACATTTAGTGATCAGCCGGGGGGGGGGGGGGGGTCTTTCCCTTTCGTTCACGAGGGGGGGGGTGTTCACTTTGGGATCCCCCGGGGGGGGGGGGTCGTTCACTTTTGGACGGGGGGGGGGGGGGGGTGTTACATATTACGTGATCGCCGAGGGGGGGGGGGGGGGTCGTTCACATATTACTGATAGCCGGGGGGGGGGGGGGGGGGGGGGGGGGGAAAAAGGTCGGAGGGGGGGGGGGGGTCGTTCCTTTTCGGGGGGGGGGGGGGGGGGGGGGTGTTCTTTTGGGTTTCCCCCGGGGGGGGGGGGTTTTTGTGTCACAGGGGGGGGGGGGGGGGTTTTTCGTGTGGGGGGGGGGGGGTCGTTTTTTGGTGGGGGGGGGGGCCGGGGGGGGGGGGGGGGGTTTTTTGGTTGGGGGGGGGGGGGGGGGGGGGGGAAAGGGGGGGGGGGGGGGGGGTCGTTCCATATTGGAAGGGGGGGGGTGTTAAATTTTGGAGGGGGGGGGGGGGGGGGGGGGGGGGGTTTTTTGGGTGTCGGGGGGGGGGGGGGTCGTTTTTGTTCAAAGGGGGGGGGGGGGGGGGGTTTTCTTTGGGGAGGGGGGGGGGGGGTTTCGTTCCTTTCGTGTTCGGGGGGGGGGGGGGGCGTTCATATGGGGGGGGGGGGGGGGGGGGTCTTTTTTTGTGTGGGGGGGGGGGGTGTTCCTTTCGGTCGGGGGGGGGGGTTTCCTTTCGTGTCGGGGGGGGGGGGGGTTCTTTTGGGGGGGGGGGGGGGGGGGGGTGTTCACAATTGTGGGGGGGGGGGGGGGGGTTTTGGGGGGGGGGGGGGGGTTTGTTCTTTCGTGGGGGGGGGGGGTCGTTCACATATTCTGTTTAGCGGGGGGGGGGGGGGGGGGGGGGGGGGGTTTCCCAATTAGGGTGGGGGGGGGGGGGTTTAAATTTTGGGTTTGTGACGGGGGGGGGTTTGGTCGTTGATTACGTAATAAAAGTTTTCTTTTTTACTCTCTAGAATAATAACAATTTGACAATATTTGAATCCAAATTCTATTCAATTTCACTTTAATAGTGATAAAATTTAGAAATTTATTGAATACCTGGCTATAATAGTAGTTTAGAAGGTGCTTGGCTTAATTACGTGATGTAACTACTAATAAAGTAACAGACACTCTGATTAAGTTTATCGTGTGTAATATACAGTGACCCCCCATGTAATTACACTGGGGTCAATTGATCGGGTTAGGGTTAGGGTTAGGGTTAGGGTTAGGGTTAGGGTTAGGGTTAGGGACTAGGGTTAGGGACTAGGGTTAGCGTAAGGGTTATGGTTATGGTTAGGGTTAAGGTTAGGGTTAGGGTTAATTGTATTAAATTATATTGTTAATTGTCGGGGGTCAATTGTCGGAGGTCAATTGTCGGAGGTCAATTGTCGGAGGTCAATTGTCGGGGGGTCAGTTGTCGGGGGTCAGTTGTCGGGGGGTCAGTTGTCGGGGGGTCAATTGTCGGGGGGTCAATTGTCGGGGGGTCAGTTGTCGGGGGGTCAATTGTCGGGGGGTCAATTGTCGGGGGGTCAATTGTCGGGGAGTCAATTGTCAGGGGGTCAATTTTCGGGGGTCAATTGTCGGGGGGTCAATTGTCGGGGGGTCAGTTGTCGGCACTCGGGGGGTCAGTTGTCGGGGGGTCAGTTGTCGGGGGGGTCAGTTGTCGGGGGGTCAATTGTCGGGGGGTCAATTGTCGGGGGGTCAGTTGTCGGGGGGTCAATTGTCGGGGGGTCAATTGTCGGGGGGTCAATTGTCGGGGAGTCAATTGTCAGGGGGTCAATTTTCGGGGGTCAATTGTCGGGGGTCAATTGTCGGGGGGTCATTTGTCGGCACTCGGGGGGTCAGTTGTCGGGGGGTCAGTTGTCGGGGGTCAGTTGTCGGGAGGTCAGTTGTCGGCACTCGGGGGGTCAATTGTCGGGTGGTCAATTGTTGCCCACCCACTATCAAGTATAATATACGGTGCAATATACGGTGTTACAACACTGTGATAACACGTACTGATTAGATCTGATATCAGTAATCAGATCAGTTTCATGACTTAGTGGTCACACTCACAGTAACGTTGTAAACTTAATTCAAAGAGTTTAATTTAGCACTGAATGTACCGGAAGCTGGTAATTGAGGGGGAGACTGGGATAACTATCATCAATACTAATAATTTCAAGATGTGTGTGTGTGTCTGTGTGGAATTCCCGAACAGCTTAAGCCTTAATCAAAAAAAATGTAAGAGTTACGGGGCTGGTTTTTGTTCGGTATAGTGCCGAGAAAACTCTGACGAAGCCAAATGATAAAGGTTTTTTAAATCGGTCGGTGGTAAGTGGTTTAATTAATTGATCATTTTGTGACCCGAATGTGATAATAGAGTGTGTGTGTGTGTGTGTGTGTACTCTCCCACTCTCTCTCTCTCTCTCTCTCTCTCTCTCTCTCTCTCTCTCTCTCTCTCTCTCTCTCTCTCTCTCTCTCTCTCTCTCTCTCTCTCTCTCTCTCTCTCTCTCTCTCTCTCTCTCTCTCTCTCTCTCTCTCTCTCTCTCTCTCTCTCTCTCTCTCTCTCTCTCTCTCTCTCTCTCTCTCTCTCTCTCTCTCTCTCTCTCTCTCTCTCTCTCTCTCTCTAAAGTGAGGAGACAGCAGGCACAGGTTACACTAGTAACTCTAATAAAGTGAGGAGACAAACAAAACAACCACAATTATTGTAAGAAAAGGACACCTGGCAATGAAACAAAAGTGACAAGTTAGTAAAATGTGTAAAGGATGTGTAAGATATGTGGCGTAACAAAGGAGAGTTTCCGAGAAACAACCAACGTAAGCCATATTAAGACAAATTCACGTTGAACAGTCAAACCACGAATTGGTTTCAAACCACGAGTTGAAGGAGATTCTAGATTAGCCGGGTAGATTTTTATACCTCAGGAGTTTTAAATCTAATTAATTAATTAATTAGTTGTAAATTTAATTAATTAATTAATTAGTTGTAAATCTAATTGGATACTTGTCTTTAATATCCTCGCATTATAGCTTTCATAATACAAATAAAATCACTTTTTAGTATACTAATAAAGTTTAGTTGTGTGTAACCTGCTGCTAGGCTACTCTATAGTTTATTAATTAAGTTTAGTTGTGCGTTACCTGCTGCTACTTGACCAACTAATGACAACTATTTTGGCTATTAACCATCATACAGTATGACGTATGTACTATGTAAGACTATGTAAGATTTACCAAATTTGCTAATATCGTTTAAGTCTGAACATCTGTTTTACTAATGTATTTCAATAGCTAGCAATTAACTGACTGACTGAATGACTAACTAACTAACTAATTAACTAACTAACTAATTAACTAATTAACTGACTAATTAGTTAATTACTCACTGTCACTGGATTGACGTTGGTATCTTAGCTCAGGTTGTGCGACTTCTGCCTCTGTCTCCTTTCTCATCCTGAAAGCACAGCTTAATGTTAAAACATTCTCTATTATAGCCCAACATATAACATATATGACATGTTACCAAATACTAGAGAGACATATTGTAATATTATTGGTAATATAATACAAATATTACAACACTAGTTAATAGTTATGTAATGTAATCAATACTATAATTCATGCTAAAAAACTGACTACCAAAGAATACTATTAGCTTCCTCCCTGTGACCACGGGCTTTCTAGTCATTATTATAATTGAAAGAATTATTTCTGTATTTCCGTCGAGCAGGTTAGCAACTATGTCTACCTGGGTGCAACTATCAGTGGGGATGGGACAATCAACAGAGACCTGGATGTCCGTATCCAGAAGGCTAATGGCGCCTTTCATCAGCTCTGGAACATTTGGAATAGCAGAACTATAAAGACTCCAACCAAGATCAGGATCTATAGGGCTGCTGTCCTCACCATCTTGTTGTATGGAGCTGAAGTCTGGAACACCACCAAAAAGCAGATGAAACGCTTCGAGGTTTTCCATCAAACCTCCTTGAGAAGGATCCTTAGGATTAAATGGTTCTTTCATGTGACCAACGACGAAGTTCTTAGGAGGGCTGGCATCAAGTCTGTTGAGACTTTCATCAGTGCTGCCAGGCTACGTTGGTATGGACATGTAGTTAGAATGCCAGACTCTAGACTACCGAGGTTTCTGTTGAACTGGAAGCCAAATTATGGAAAGAGGTCAAGGGGCAGACCCCGTAAGAACTGGAAGTCCTGCGTACTCGAAGATGCTGCTAAGTTTACAGGTGTTGAAAACATCGACAATAACACAACAGAAGCTTTGGCTACCAACCGAGTACAGTGGAGACATATGTTACGCCGCCAACGCGATGTGTGTGATGCAGGCCACTCCAACGACTAGGAGGAGACCTTACCATGTATGTATGTATGTAACATGTATGTATTTCTGTATGTCTGTCTGTCTGTACGACCGCCCAAGTTCAAATCAGATGAGAAATAGGAAGTAGCATAGTAACCACTAACCATGGTGTTGGTGTTCAAAAGCGCACGTACGTGCACGTGCAAAGATTTGCGAGCGACATTTTTATCGGTTTTGTGGTAATTACGTTGTGTTCAGTGCGAGCTACATTTTAATCGGCTGTATCTTCGGTTGTGAGGGATATTTTTTGATGCGATAAAAACTGACTACCAAAGATTACTATTAGCTTCCTCCCTGTGACCACGGGCTTTCTAGTATATTAATAAACTAGTTATACAGAATGTAGTTCACAAAATGTACCCCTAGTTGGATGAGGTATATATCAGCTCAATAAGAAGGGACTGTGGTTGTGTAGTAATACTCTCAATGAGATTACTGAGGGTACGTGTCACCAGATTAACACATCCCATTTGTCATTTCCAAAACCACAAAATGAATAAAGTAATGTGAAAATAGCTCTCACACAGATGAATCATATCCCTCCTGGCTTACTGTTGCCAGGGTGAATGTTGCCAGGGTTATTGTTACCAGGGTTACTGTTGCCAGGGTTACTGTTGCCAGGGTTACTGTTGCCAGGGTTACTGTTGCCAGGGTTACTGTTGCCAGGGTTACTGTTGCCAGGGTTACTGTTGCCAGGGTTACTGTTGCCAGAGTTACTGTTGCCAGGGTTACTGTTGCCAGGGTTACTGTTGCCAGGGTTACTGTTGCCAGGGTTACTGTTGCCAGGGTTACTGTTGCCAGGGTTACTGTTGCCAGGGTTACTGTTGCCAGGGTTACTGTTGCCAGGGTTACTGTTGCCAGGGTTACTGTTGCCAGGGTTACTGTTGCCAGGGTTACTGTTGCCAGGGTTACTGTTGCCAGGGTTACTGTTGCCAGGGTTACTGTTGCCAGGGTTACTGTTGCCAGGGTTACTGTTACCAGGGTTACTGTTACCAGGGTTACTGTTGTCAGGGTTACTGTTACCAGGGTTACTGTTGCCAGGGTTACTGTTACCAGGGTTACTGTTGCCAGGGTTACTGTTGCCAGGGTTACTGTTACCAGGGTTACTGTTGCCAGGGTTACTGTTACCAGGGTTACTGTTACCTTTACCTAGTCTCATGTATAATTAACAAGCTGGTGTCCGAATATTGATAATAAGAATTTTCTAGATCAGCCATATTACAAAACCACGTGTATTTGTGGCAGAATAGCAATACCGGCAAAGCTATTCTAAGAAAACAACATATTCCAAGGATTTCAGCAACTTTCGTGGTAAATATCATGTTGGGTTCGTAGTATGAGGGACCACGCCATTTTTTATAAAGAATGTGTGAGAATTAGGAGGTGTAATGAGTTGGCCACACTCCAACATTCTTAAATTGTAGGGTACAAATACAATATAGGTCCAGCGTAATGTAATTACTAGAAAATAGTGAACTTTATAACTGTTTAAAACGGCTGGAGGCGGGCGGGGGACTGGTGGTAGTGACTAGTGGTGTTGGTGGTGGATGTGGTGATGGTAGTGGTGGTGGTGGTAGAAACTTAACGAGAGGTATTATCTTTTCAACAGTAGAATCCCAGTTGATAAGTTGATACTCAAACAGGGATTAAACAGGAACTAGCTAAACTGTAAAGGTATCCAGGGTATCCAGGCCAGGTACAGTAGTAACAGTAGTAACAGTAGGCCTACAGAGCAGCTATTATCATGTATTGTCACAGAGGGGCCACCAGAGGGGCCAGTAGAGGGGCCACCAGAGGGGCCAGTAGAGACTAGAGGACCACGTGTTTTAGCTTGGTAGTAAAGTAGGTAGTCCTGAACAACACCTCTAACAATCAGCACGGCGTCCTATTTCCTGCCCTCTCTATTGTAGTCCTCTCTCAGCAATCTCCTGTCTCATGAATATAATCTCCTGTCTCCTGTCTCATGAATATATATTAACATGTTCCTCCCTCACACTAGAGACTCAGCTTCTGTCTCTAATCACATAATCTCCCTAAAAACAATAAGACCCACAGTTCAGGTGAAGTTATAAGTATCTCCTGAACTGTGGGTCTCCTGATTCTCGCTCTCTATTCATTATCTACACTGCTCGCTCTGTCTGGGTCTTCAGTAGTGGTCTAGTGTCCAGCTAGTTGGTCTAGTGTCCAGCTAGTTGGTCTAGTGTCCAGCTAGTTGGTCTAGTGTCCAGCTAGTTGTTCTAGTGTCCAGCTAGTTGGTCTAGTGTCCAGCTAGTTGGTCTAGTGTCCAGCTAGTTGGTCTAGTGTCCAGCTAGTTGGTCTAGTGTCCAGCTAGTTGGTCTAGTGTCCAGCTAGTTGGTCTTGTGTCCAACTAGTTGGTCTAGTGTCCAGCTAGTTGGTTTTAAAGTTCTGTGTCGGAAATGGCATACATTTTTATGGCCCCCCTCCCCCCTCCCTATTTGTGAAAATTGTGTGGAAGCTCCAAACTTTGAGTTTGCGTAGTGCGGGAAAAACGACTTTTAGTGCGAATATATGTGCGGGAACCGGCTTAAAGTGCGATTCTGCACCCGCCGCACTTTTATGTCGTAATATAATGATATCTCAATATTATTACATGGAATGTTACTATTTAAGCAGAATACATTCATTATTCCTAATGTAATGCTTCTAGTATATACTGTTCCTATCACTGTTTTTTAATACATATACATTATACATGACATGATATAGCATATATATAGCTGATATAGCTGATATAGCTGATATAGCTGATCATACAAACACAACCCAAACTAAACCTATCACTTTCATTATCTGAATGTTTGAAACTTTCCTATTTAGACACAATGATAAAGTTGCCATTATTGGTTCTTCTCTGTATCCCTTTATCTCACTGTGGTAAGACTACTAGAAAGAGGGTAGCCGGAGAGATAGCACCAGTTAGTGCTACACAATCTCGCACTAAAGATGACAACGAGAAGGCATACTCTGCTAACCATGCTATAGACCTGGATCTGGAGACAAAGGCTACAACATTAGCTGATGGTAAAGATGAGCTCTGGTTTAAATTAGCTCTAGACCAGGTATATTGTGTTGAACAATTGGTTAGGTATATCGGTGATGGTACTGCTAAACAAACCTGGCTCTGCCCTGACAAGGCCTCGTGTACCTGTGAGGGGGGTGATTGCGGGAAATTCACCCTCACAGTGTACACAAAGAGGGGATCGTCTGACAACCTTGCCTCTATATCCAACTGTAAATATGGAGATAGGATCAAGATAGTGAAAACACAAGGAGGATTATTTTCTTTGAATGAGATAGCTATAATCGGGGGAAAAGGTGATTTATCTTTTAGCTTATTTAAATTTTCATTCAAATTCATTCCGCGGTATAATCAACTAACTTTAAACTTGTTACAATTAACACTAGTAGACAGTAGTAACTAGTATGCACTTAACACAAATTTCTACTTTTCAGTTTGTTCTCCAGGTTATTATATGGACACCAATTCAAAGCAATGCAAGGAATGTGAAGCTGGGAAGTACAGTGCTGCTGGATCTGCAACCTGTTCTAACTGTGAAGAAGGAACATTCAGTGCTGCTGGATCTGCAACTTGTTCTAACTGTGAAGAAGGAACATTCAGTGCTGCTGGATCTGCAACTTGTTCTAACTGTGAAGAAGGAACATTCAGTGCTGCTGGATCTGCAACTTGTTCTAACTGTGAAGAAGGAACATTCAGTGCTGCTGGATCTGCAACTTGTTCTAACTGTGAAGCAGGAACATTCAGTGCTGCTGGATCTGCAACCTGTTCTCAATGTGAAGCAGGAACATTCAGTGCTGCTGGATCTGCAACCTGTTCTAACTGTGAAGCAGGAACATTCAGTGCTGCTGGATCTGCAACTTGTTCTAACTGTGAAGAAGGAACATTCAGTGCTGCTGGATCTGCAACTTGTTCTAACTGTGAAGAAGGAACATTCAGTGCTGCTGGATCTGCAACCTGTTCTAACTGTGAAGCAGGAACATTCAGTGCTGCTGGATCTGCAACCTGTTCTAACTGTGAAGCAGGAACATTCAGTGCTGCTGGATCTGCAACTTGTTCTAACTGTGAAGCAGGAACATTCAGTGAGGTTGGATCTGCAACCTGTTCTAACTGTGAAGCAGGAACATTCAGTGCTGCTGGATCTGCAACTTGTTCTAACTGTGAAGAAGGAACATTCAGTGCTGCTGGATCTGCAACTAGTTCTAACTGTGAAGCAGGAACATTCAGTGCTGCTGGATCTGCAACTTGTTCTAACTGTGAAGCAGGAACATTCAGTGAGGTTGGATCTGCAACCTGTTCTGACTGTGAAGCAGGAACATTCAGTGCTGCTGGATCTGCAACCTGTTCTGACTGTGAAGAAGGAACATTCAGTGCTGCTGGATCTGCAACCTGTTCTGACTGTGAAGCAGGAACATTCAGTGCTGCTGGATCTGCAACCTGTTCTAACTGTGAAGCAGGAACATTCAGTGCTGCTGGATCTGCAACCTGTTCTAACTGTGAAGCAGGAACATTTAGTGCTGCTGGGTCTGCAACCTGTTCTGACTGTGAAGCAGGAACATTCAGTGCTGCTGGATCTGCAACCTGTTCTAACTGTGAAGCAGGAACATTCAGTGCTGCTGGATCTGCAACCTGTTCTAACTGTGAAGCAGGAACATTCAGTGAGGTTGGATCTGCAACCTGTTCTGATTGTGAAGCAGGAACATTCAGTGCTGCTGGATCTGCAACCTGTTCTAACTGTGAAGCAGGAACATTCAGTGCTGCTGGATCTGCAACCTGTTCTAACTGTGAAGCAGGAACATTCAGTGAGGTTGGATCTGCAACCTGTTCTGATTGTGAAGCAGGAACATTCAGTGAGGCTGGATCTGCAACCTGTTCTGACTGTGAAGCAGGAACATTCAGTGAGGTTGGATCTGCAACCTGTTCTGACTGTGAAGCAGGAACATTCAGTGAGGCTGGATCTGCAACCTGTTCTAACTGTGAAGCTGGAAAGTACAGTGATGCTGGATCTGCAACCTGTTCTGACTGTGAAGCAGGAACATTCAGTGCTGCTGGATCTGCAACCTGTTCTAACTGTGAAGCAGGAACATTCAGTGAGGCTGGATCTGCAACCTGTTCTGACTGTGAAGCTGGGAAATACAGTGCTGCTGGATCTGCAACCTGTTCTGACTGTGAAGCTGGGAAATACAGTGCTGCTGGATCTGCAACCTGTTCTGGATGTGAAGCAAGTGGATGTAGTAAGTAGTAACATTTAAACATCCTCAATCATGGTCGTAGTTTCTAAAATCGGTCTTCAATCTAAGTTATTTCAGCGGTATTTGAGCTATATATAATGTGTATTATGTAATACTATCAAACTTCAATCCTAGTCTGAAACAACAATAAATTTAATTTATTATAAATTATTTTATTTATTATAAATTATAGAAGTTCACCAGTACCAACTATCCCGAATACTTTCTAACTAATTTGAATGGGCAGAATGTTATTATTTCAGCTAGTTGCAACACTCCTCTGGACCCTCAGTTGAACATCATAGTGGCTCAGTCCCAACTACCGGCTGAACATGGAACTGAAATAACTTACAGCTGTTCACAGAAACATGCTCAAAAAGATGTGAACGTGAAGGCTATGTGTCAGGATGGACGGATTACATTCACGGATAATGTATATTCACCTTGCTCAAAAACAGGTACAAACTGCTTACTGCATGATATATTCAATATTAACTGAATGTAAATATTCATTTTAACCAAGTTAATTAGATAGAGATGAAATGTAATAATTGTTCCTTCCGATAGGGCTTGGTTGAAACAATTATTGCATTTCGTGAACTAAAATCATTTACCAACTAGAGTTTAAATTTCAATATTTTATTAAGAGCTCTAGCTAGTAACTAGTGACTATAATCTCTATATAAACTAAGATATAAATGATCAATATTGTTCCTTAACGCACACCAGGTATCTGCAAGGAGTAATTACGGTTCAACAATATTGGATCTGATTTATCAGACACAAAGTTTTAACTATTTAATTAGCACGGACTGTGGCCGGTGGCCCGTTTCACAGTGTGGCGGTTCTTGTAACTCTTGTCATTATACATATTATTGTAGGCTACATAATATAACATATGTCAAATGAATGTTCAGTCCTCTTGAGATTTAGAATTATTTAGAACGCGAACGAACATTTCATTTACAGACAATAGCTTCTTACGTTTCATAACCATTATTACAACCAATGTGAATCTTGATAGATTGAATTATTAGTAGTGACCAGGTCAACTTCTTGGAAAATGTTTTAGTTTCTGAGGAAAAGCAGACATTGTGATAGTTTGTGTTGCTAGTATTTTCTATGAAAGTAAACATCTTATTAAGGCTACAGTAGTATGTCATTGTTAATGCAATATGACTATTTACAAGCAGGAGAGATAAGTAAAATGACTGAAGTTTCTCCGAGCACTAATAACACAGTTTCTCAGAGCACTAATAACACTGTTAAATAACAGTTCGTAGTACTGATAATATTATTTCCAAGAAATGTAGAAAACAAAATGTACACTGTCTCTTTTCTGTCGGCTGAAATGAAGCTTATTCTACGTCATTATAGTGTCGTATATAGAGCTGTATTGAGAAGAGAAGCTGTGGAACTTGAAGCTTCCTTTAAACTTCTTAACTATTACAAGTATTGTGCTCAATCCTGATGGTTGGTGAAATAGCCTAAATAAGTTACGCCAATTAAGATGGAGTTTAACTCGAGATAGCAGTTACAAGTACAACTCCCTTTTTCAGGTTCCAATAGTGTAAAAGTAAACTCCTTCAGTAAGAAGGAATTAGCTGCTTGAAAACCTCGCCACCTAAAGAACAGCAAGTCATTTTAATATGCACGTTCTATTAAGTGTGCGCATTATTCAGTTCAATTAACCTTATATAACTATTTCCGGGAATTATATGCACTAAAACTCGTCGACACTGAGAGCTGATAATTTGAAGATTTTTCCCACAAGGAACCGAAGGTATTATCAGCACATACTGCGAGTCACTTCAGACTGGCTGGCGGGAAGTTTCAAAACAAATAACAGTGGCGCACTATATATTACACACTATTATATTGTATCATGCGCACGTATCACATTACACATCTTACACAAGCCACCGTCAATAGTTTTAACAAATAATACCTTCGCTTCTTCTGGCCGCAAATTCCCTCCAGCAAGCTGTCAGGAATCCAAAACGTATCAAGAGTAATACGGTAAGAAAATTCGTACCAAAGAAAGAGTCCCCGACAGTCTCTCTCACTGCCTTTAAATACTACTATTCACGTGACACATATGCCGGTCACGTAAACTAATACCATCCAAAAAGGGTACACCTAAACAAACATGTCAATCTGTAGGACCGATTGTCACGTGACCTCAGTTATCCCTTATATGGCACAAGGAGCTGCAATTGATCAGCTCTTAATTGGGCTACAATCCTTGACAGGCCTATAATTACCCAATTTTAAATGAACGATATCTCATTCTACAGAATGATGAGAGCGTAAACAGAATGCTTCCCGGAATCAGCACAATGAAGGGAACAAGATGCTGTTGGAATTTCAATTATTCATCTTCCACCCGTAGTCCCTACAAAAGAGGTGGCAAATAAGCCTAGTTAAGGAAAGTGAAGTGGAAACAGCTTGCTAACCGTGTGTAATGAGGTTAAGAACAAAAGGCCAATAAAAACAAGGAAAGAAGAACTAGTAGTCTAAAATGACGTGTACACTGGTGAAAGGAGAGTACAACAATTTGTAGGATCTAGTAGTAGTAGTAGTAGTAGTAGTAGTAGTAGTAGTAGTAGTAGTAGTAGTAGTAGCAGTAGTAGTAGTAGTAGTAGTAGTAGTAGTAGTAGCAGTAGTAGTAGTAGTAGTAGTAGTAGTAGTAGTAGTAGTAGTAGTAGTAGTAGTAGTAGTAGTAGTAGTAGAGTAGAGTAGAGTAGTAGTAGTAGTAGTAGTAGTAGTAGTAGTAGTAGTAGTAGTAGTAGTAGTAGTAGCTGTGTCTGTGTGCGTTAGAACAACATTGCTACTACGTGTTATCATGGTCACAACGCAGAAGCAAACATTTAATCGAGTAATACATAGTCAACTAATAACTTACTGTATATTAAAAACTATACCCCACTCTATTACTAATTACTTAAATAGTGTGTCTCAAAAGTCTAAATGGCCCTGTGGTCACTAGTAAACACAGCATATCTTTAGTGGTGCAGGCTGCACCGTGCAGCTCTGTGGTGCAGCTCTTTACCCTCTGTAAAACTGTGGTGGAGCTCTTTACCCTCTGTAAAACTAAACCAGACATCTATTTATTAACTTTTTTCATTTTAAAATTGTCAAATATATGCCAAGGGAGTAGGAGAGGGGAGGGTGGCCTAATGGCTTCCACTTTATCAATAAATATGGTTACGACACAGTTACCTAATTGCCTGACGCATGTGAAGTTAAATCAACCGTTAATGTTCAAGGAAATGGATAAATAGCAATCTCAACACTAACCCAGGTCCACCTCTTCATTACAAGACTCTATAATAATATATATTATATTTTATTCAGTTTAAAACTCGATGCGTACCTTATGTAATGCCTTAAAATTACTTTAGCTTTTATAGCGTTATATCAGTGTGTAGTCATACAATAACGAAATTACAATGGAGCTCACGTACTACACAGTATATATATACACGACACACGCACAGAGCACTATTTCAGGACAGGTATTTGTATTCTCAGCAACATTTACTGATCACCGCTTTAACCTATTACCTAGCCAACCTCCCTTTAATCCTACCAGCAAAAGCCAATATTAATTGAATTATTCGAATGTTTTGTATATAAATCAAAAGTGTACAATGGAATACCATATATATAACTCTATTTACTTTCAGTTAATGTTAGAACACACTATCACAGGGACACAGGGACAAGGAGTACACTTTTGCTAGATAAATAAATGTGTCAACAACTCACCAACTCTGAAAGGGGGGAGGATCTGCTGCTCTGATAGGTTTAGGCGTCTCAGTGCTGTATTTCTCATTCAGCTTGGCATTATCTCTGATGGGGGAACAGAGGATACAGTTTTCATTCTGACATGTGTCCCAGTGTCTTAATATCTGTGTAGATGAGGCACAGTGTACACCCTGAAATTAACGTTTAGATAATACTGTCTAACATTTAAGTGGTCTGGACATGTCAATATATTGACATGTTTTATCAGAATCTAAGTCCTTCTGCAGAATTGTTTTATAAAAATATGACAATGCTATATTATATAGCATTGTCAAAAATGGTAGTCTGAGCAATCATTTTCCATGCAATAACCTGTATTTATCACAAGTTTCACAAATATTCATTCGTTTTATTTATAACTCACCTGGCAAGCTCTGCCCTCCTTGCAAGTGTCCATGTGCAGGAGAACACTCTTAAACTCCCCACAATTAGCCACATCGCAAGGTTGTGAGACACACTTCTTGCTGTGAAGCAGTATTTCTAATTGTGTTCTTATCTTCCTGGTAGGACTTTTAATCGACTCCATTTCATGAAGGCTTAACATTTGATTTATTATCATACTGGAAAGCAATATTATATATTATATTAGAAGTTATAAGGTTAAGACCACTTTGGAACAATGGAAAAATTTTTCCGGTATATACTTCTCTCCCGCATTTGTGAGAGAAGCGAGCCATTGACTAGCAAGCTGGATAACAAAACTGTGGGGAGGGGGGGGGGGGGGGGGGGGGGTAAACATTGTCCAAAGAGTGATAGACATAATATGTCCCCAATATAGCTAAAATTATTCAAACAATATACACATAATATTTCATATTTGCAATGGTAATTGTCCAGTTATAAGGTGAAACACTGTGGGTTTTTAAGATTTAGGAGTGTTGATCAGGTTAAAGTTATTCACTTATTGTCGCACTGTGGGTGGAAGAGTTTTGGCACCTTTGTAACCCCTGATCATAGAGATTATACAGGTTCTGAGCAAATCAAATCACAGACCGTGTCTGACAAATAACATCACACCACAGTACCTTTGGCCTTTAAGGCTGATATTTTCATCTTAACGGGTGATACTCGTAAAATATTGATTCCAAAAAATATATCCAAGACAGTCTTGGTAGGTTATAAACCTACAACTTTTCAGCGAGGTATTTCAGCCTTTCAGTAGTACTGATAACCAGTGGCGTGAAGGTGACCTTTCCACATTAGGAACTCTGTCATTGTACTCACGTTTTTTAAAAGAAAAAAAGGAGGAAGTCCAACCCATGTAGCTGAGACACCTCACACAAATTAGACCAAAGTGGCTCTTGCTTGTGAAAGGTGTAACAACTACCTACCGAAGCGTTGGGATCATTTCGTCCGTAAAATTTCATACTTTTGCTTTTCTAGTGAGATGACAATAAAATGTATGGAACAGTATACAGATAATTTCAGCAATGGTAATTGTCTAGCTATAAGGATAGACAGTAGACACCCTCGAAAAATGAATAAACTAATACAATAGATTAACCCGGCTTAAATGCTATAAAAATGGTACAAGTTTTAAAAACTGGGGTATAAAAATATAAAGATATAACCCTTTGTAATATAAAAATGGTCAACTAAAAATAGAATCCACAAATTCACATCACAACAAAAAGCAGTTAAGACCCCCACCAAACAAGCACTCCATGACCTTTTAAGGTTTAGGAGTGTTAATCAGGTTAAGGTCCAAATCACTTATCGCTGTGGGTGGAAGAGTTTTGGTACCTCTGTAACCCCTGATAGAGATTACTGAGTTAGAGTACTCCATCTCTGCTGTTGATGTGCAGTCAGGAATGCTCAGACCGCCCATTCTTGCGGGAAGTGAAGCTATCTTTCTAATCTGATCAGGCAAAACTTTTGCCCATAATGGCTGGTATAAATAATATTACAATATTCCAAGAGTTTTAGGTGATCAGAAATCCCTGGGGTGGTACGGCAAACAAATTTCCACCTTTTGGAGGTTCCGTAGATGAAAGCGGAGTAAGCTAGCTGGGGTTAGTTGGTACCATTCTGGATGATGGGGCAAGGCTTGACATTGCAGCTAGAGGTCTGTGGTCACCAATGGAGATGGCATTTTTTGATATGAGGGTTTTACACCCCGGAGCCAAATCCAACGCTAACCATAACACCCCAGCAAAGATGTACAAGAAGCATGAGAGAGAGAAAGAAAGGAAATATGGAGACCGCTGTGTACAGATCGAAAAAGGAACCTGCAGTGGCCTTGTATTCTCGACCACCGGAGGTATGGGCCCACAGGCTACCATGTTCCTTAAACGAGTGACAACACTTCTGGCAGCCAAGACCAGCCAGGACAAAAGCCTCATCATGGCAAATCTTAGACGTCGTTTGCGATTTGAGCTACTTAAAACAGTTTTGATTGCAGTGAGAGGACACAGAGGACGGTATTATGAGAAAGCAATACCTGTTGACGAACTGGACCTAAATCTCGCACACACCACCAGCGATGAAGACAGGGGTGATGATGTTGATGATGAAGATGAGGAAGTTGATGATGAGGTTGAGAATGTAGAGGAAGAGGTTGCAGAAGAGTGAGCTGAAAAGAAGACTAGATTCTATTCTAATTTATTGATTATCATATTTATTGATATAAACATATAATATCCATTACTCCAGGAGTGATGACAGGATATATAAAAAAAAGCTGGGGTTAGTTTGCAGCTATATCGACGAGCCCTAGAATGTCTGCTTTCCAACTTTCTGTCTCCTTCAATATGAACTCTTTTACTCCTTCTTCTGATCCAATATATGACCCAAGATAACGGTGGCCTTTGGTAGTAATCTGTACATCTGGAAAGAGTTCCTTAGCTTTGGTAGCATGCTCTGGTTTCACTATCAACCATGTCTTGCTGGGCTTTGGGTAATACCCATACATGGGACCATGGTTTTTTAGATCCTCCCACCATTTCATGAGTTGATCAAGTTTACCCCCTGCTGCAGAGTCGTCTCCATACCAAACTTGTTTGGGATAAGTGCTAGGTTCCCTGTCTGGTTCTAGTTCTGAATCAGGTTCTGTCTGTTTTGTTAGTATTCTCACTGAGCTGCGAGGGCCACATCGCTGCAGTGTTTCTATTTCTATTATGGATTGTATTTGTATTTATATTCATTTATTTATTTATTAAGATGACTAACCATCTATCTCCATAGGAGTGGTGGGGCTGTTTTTACACTACAATTACTGCCTATCATTGCACCGTCTAACCAATAAAACATGGTAAACAGTGAAGATGAAAAAGAAAGTAATCCACCACCTGATACAGCAACATCATCAAATGTTCAAGGAGCAGTACTGCAACCAGAGCCAATACAAGTGCAGTACCAACAGCCAGCAGCCCGCCTTACAGCCCCACCGCAATGGAAAGCATCTATGAGTTATGAGGAATGGAGACTACAAGTTGAGATGTGGGACAAATTATGTGCAGTCAGAAAAGTAGACCCCGCAGAACAAGGGTATGCCTTGTTCAACCTAGTATCTCAACACACTGATCATAATATCGTATCAAAGCTCAACTCAGCAGTAAAAAACAAAGACATCGATGTTCTTGACGGAGAAGGAGTACAAAACATCATGAAGCTATTAGATAGAACATACAGGAAAGATGATACCAGTAAGATGATGAAATCCTGGTCGGATTTTATCAATCTTAGGAGAAAGGACAGTCAAGATATGTCAAGCTTTCTCAATAACTTTGATCAAGCCAACACCAACTTGAAAATTAGCAAGATAACTCTTCCTGGAACTGTGTTAGCATTACACATGCTAGAAAGATCCGGTTTATCAGCAAACGACAAAAAGCTGGTAATGACTGGGGTTGAGTTAGTTAAAACAGAGTCTGTTGTTGAAGATATGATGAATTCAATCAAGAAATACTTTGGTGAAGGAATCCGTGAGGTTGAAAAGAGACCACAATGTGATACGCCCATCAAAGAAGAGCCAGTATTCAATGGTGAGAGACTTTTTTCTGAATCGTCAGAATCTACACGTTCATCATCTGATCCTGATAACATGTCTGAAGAAGAGGAAGCCTACTACACCAATTGGAGAAATAGAGGAAAGGCTTGGAGAAGAACAGATAATAACAGATCATACAACAATCACATCTCAAGATTTAATCGTGACAAAAGGGATAATGGCAAAGGAGAATACAAGCCAAAGAGATATTCAGATAATGATCGAAGAAGAGATAACTCTAGAAGTTTCAAAAAAGAGTACTCTAAGACATATAAGACAGCTGACGACTCTAGGGCAACTCAGAAGTTTAACCCCCGGTTGAGATGTAATAGATGCGAATCAGTAATGCATTTGATTAAAGATTGTCCTCATTCAGATAGATCAGAAAATGTTAATGAATGTAGAGAGATTTCAGAGATGGAGACAGCAGAATGCCATCAGGTAGCACTTTTAGACTCTGCTTGCTCGAAGAATGTAGTTGGCGAAGAATGGATTCGTGAGTACATAGATAACCTGACAGAAGAGGACAAAGCACTCCTGAAAGTGTCAGACGCCCGTTCAAAATACAGTTTTGGAGGTAGTGACCCTATTGCTGCCGCAGATGCGGTGAGAGTACCTTGTATAATTGCCGGAAAGAAGACATTCCTTTGGGCTGATATAGTGCAAAGGAATATTCCATTTCTGATTTCCAAAGAAGAGATGGCAAAGCGAGGGTTTAAATTAGACCTTGGTACAAGTACGATTGAAGTAGATGGAGAGGTGATCCCTGTTATAACAACCGAGTCAGGTCTGATTGGCATATCTCTATGGGATTATAATGAAGTTGCTATAGAAGAGCAATGTAATCTAGTCAATCTAGATGACACAGTCAGCAGTATTACCAAACTTCATAAGCAGCTGGGTCATTGTTCAGCAGAGAATCTGAAAAAGATTACCAAAAATGCAAACGTACAAGGTGAAAATGTGAACAAGGTGATTGATCAAGTGCTAAAAGAATGTGATGCCTGTGCGAGATATAAAAGAACACCCTCCACACCAGTCGTTGGATTACCTATGGCAACGAAGTTCAATGAGGTAGTAGCTCTTGATTTGAAACAATTTACTGGAATCAATGGTTATGTGATTTACATTGTTGATATGTTCTCAAGATTCTGCAAAGCTAGGGTGATTTCCAACAAAAAGCCAGAGACAGTAATAAAAGCCTTTACTATGGAATGGATTGCAGCAGGTATGGGACCTCCAGGAAAAATATTAGTGGACAATGGAGGAGAATTCGCAAACAATGAACTTAATGATCTCAGTGAACAACTCAACTTTGAAATTTGTGTTACCAGTGCCTACTCACCTTGGTCAAATGGCTTATGTGAAAGAAACCATGCTGTGGTTGACAAATCAGTGCTTAAAATGATGTATGACGGGTTTCCATTGAAGATAGCACTTGCATGGTCAATCAATGCCAAGAACACACTGTGCAATGTCAGTGGATTTTCTCCAGTGCAGATAGTGACAGGTCAGAATCCAAACTTTCCTGGGGTATCTTACAACTTGCTACCTGCTAATGAAGGAGCAGATGAATCATTATCAAGCGACATTCAAAGGAATCTTAATGCAATGTATCTAAGCAGAAAAGCATATCTAGAGGCAGAGAATTCAGAAAGAGTTAAAAGAGCTTTGAAAAGACCCTTACGAGATATCAACCAAGACTTTATGATTGGTGATGTTGTATTCTACAAAAGACCTAATATTGAACGCTGGAAAGGACCTGCCAAGATAGTCGGTAAGGAAGGAAAGACTCTTATACTGAGGCATGGAGGACTGCTTATCAAAGCAGCAAGCTGTAGAATTGTGAAACGAGAATATATAGTGAGTGACGAGCACAACCAAAACAATGATGATATCTTGGAAACAGAGAATAGCCAACATGATGAAGCAGTCAATCTTAACGATGATCAGTTTGATGAAGCTGCTGAAAACATAGAAGAAATGCCTATTCAATTTCAAGTGCCAGTGGAAACAGAGGAAATACCAACAGGACAACAAATTATGAGCTCCTCTCCAATACTTGAAATAGACTCTAAGATAATTTCCAATGAACAAAAACAACAACTCAAGATTAAGTATTTGGAAACTAGACTTCAGAAAAACGATGTTTCGGTCGGAGATACGGTGAAACTTGTTAAAGAAGGAAAAGAAAATGAATGGGAGACATGTACCGTGACTCAAAAAGGAAAACGGCTTGGCAGAAAAGATCACTGGGTGAAACTTATGACAACCCAAGGTGAAGAAAAGCTGATAGATTGTACAAAGACGGCTATGTACAAAGCTGATGCTGCTATCGATGCAGAACCTGGAGACGATCACGAAGAATGTAATGTTGTGACAATTCCCACTTCCAGACACAATGAAGATGTGGTTATTAAGGCTAAAGTTATTGAATTGACTAACTGGAAGCAGAGAGAAGTATATGATGAAGTCAAGGATTGTGATCAGAATGTCATTACAACAACTTGGGTAATAACAGAAAAACCCAGCACTGAACTTGGAGTTAAAGCCCGGTTAGTAGTCCGTGGATTTCAAGAGCAAAATCAGTCGATTGAAGTGGAGTCACCTACAGTATTCAAAAACACTCTCAAGGTTGTACTTGCTATAGCTGCAAACCAGCAGTGGCAACTAACAACGATTGATATCAAAGCTGCCTTTCTGCAAGGAAATAAAATTGAAAGAAATGTTTATGTCATACCACCCAAGGAAGCTCATGTAGAAAAAGGTTATTTGTGGAGATTGAGAAAGACAGTGTATGGTTTAAATGATGCGGCAAGAGCTTGGTTTATCAGTGTGAAGGGACTTCTTATCAACCTTGGTTGTACTCAATCAGTGTTAGATCCTGCTTTGTTCATATGGAGAACTAGTACTGGATTCGAAGGAATACTTGTGCTTCACGTTGATGATTTCTTAGTAGCTGGTACAAAGTCATTCTTTGATAGAGTTGTAAAAGAACTGACATCAAACTTTGAAGCTGGTAAAATATGCAAATCAAAGTTCAATTACATTGGTCTATCAGTTGAGCAGACAGAAGACGGTATCCTAGTGAACCAACATGAATATATCCGAGATCTAGCAGATGTCATCAATGATAAAGAACATGAAATATATCATCTGTCGACTGACAGGAAGCTTAGAACAATATGTGGTCAGTTGAACTGGGTAGCTGCTCAATCACGCCCAGATTTGTCATTCATGACGTATGATTTAAATGTAACAAAGAGTGTAGATCCAGTAGAAGCTGTTAAGAAGGCTAATAAAGCATTCAGACGGATGAAAGAGCTCAACGGTTGTTACAACACAAAGTTCTCAAAGTTAGGAGACATTTCTACACTAAAGATTGTGATCTACTCTGATGCATCATCTATGAACCTCGGTGACAAGGTGTCCACAGGAAAAGGTCATCTAATAGTCCTAATGAATGAGGAAGGAAAGATATCACCGTTATCATGGGGAAGTCATAAATGTAAACGAGTTGTAAGCAGCACTTTGAGCGCAGAGACTTTGGCATTCAAAGATACATTAGATCATGGAGTGTATGTCTCTCATCTGATAAGTGAGATCTACTTCGATCAATTTGATAAGTCAATGGTTCCAGTAATAGGCTTTACAGACAATCAATCATTAGATAAAGCTTTGCGATCAAGTAAACATGTTGAAGAAAAGAGGTTGAACGTTGATCTGGCTACCATTAGACAAATGCAGCAGAAAGATGAGATTGAAGTAAAATGGTAAGAGGGAGCTAAACAGCTTGCGGATCCCTTTACTAAAATAACCAGTAACAGTGATAAACTTTTAGTGATGCTAAATAAAGGAGAAATTGTTTCAATTTAATTGGTATTTAATGGTTTTTTAATTAGTGGTAGGTTTTGACGCCAATGAAACAGTGTGCATTTGTTTTTTTTTAATTGTTTATAATTTGTTTATAATTATGAGTGACGATGACTTTAATGTATAATTAACCTAAATTAACAAAAAAAAAAAAAAAAAAAAAAAAAAAAAAAAAAAAAAAAAAAAACAACAACAATCCGAAGTCCCGGTGACACTTTGTCAAGAACAGCTTATTAAAAGAAAAAGACAATCCGAAGTCCCGGTGACACTTTGTCAAGAATCAGCCCATCAAAAAAAAAAAAAAAAAAAAAAAAAAAAAAAAAAAAAAAAAAAACTAACAATATTTACAGGGTTTCACAAGGAATTGGTACCTGTGCATCTCTGCTTTGTTTTTGGATCTTGTGATCTCTCTGTGGTAGTGTGGCTCTCCTCTTGGCTAGTACCTACTCTCACCTTGCTCTCAACGTGACAGACTACTTACTTTCTCCTGCTATCTATGGCCGTTGTGAGAACGGGATACAGACTATGATTAGTACAGTGTAAGAAATTGAAAGGACTGAAAGAATTGAAATGAACAGTATTATTATGATTTTTGAAAAAGGAAGGAAGAAAGAATTGAGAATGTGATGATAGTTTTTGGAAAAGTGATGATGATAGTTTTTGGAAAAGTTTTAATCTGTTTTAGAAATTGGGGTAAGATGTTAGTATTCTCACTGAGCTGCGAGGGCCACATCGCTGCAGTGTTTCTATTTCTATTATGGATTGTATTTGTATTTATATTCATTTATTTATTTATTAAGATGACTAACCATCTATCTCCATAGGAGTGGTGGGGCTGTTTTTACACTACAATTACTGCCTATCATTGCACCGTCTAACCAGTAAAACATGTTTTGCCTAGACTTCTCTAAGTAGAGGCATCAGGCTAAGTGCATACCATCCAAGTGCACTGGTATCTCCCTGTGTTGTTCCTTCCTGAGACAAAATGAGATCATCACTGTTGGGGATGAATAGGTCAGCTTCTTGTCTGCATGTATTTAGGATGTAAGTGAACAGCTCTGGACAGGTGTATTGAAGGTTCCTAAGGGCTGTGTTGCATTGAAAGCGTTTTCAGCATGTCAACAAGAAGGATTGCTTCTGAGGATTCCTCTTCAAAGATCTGTCTGACTGCATGAATGAATATCTTGGCATAATATTCCACAGAAATGGATCGTTTACAGCAGCAAATACTGAACTGAGGGCCAAGGCTCTCCGTGCTCTCTATGGCCTCAAAGGCAAAATAGTTAAGGATGCCCTCTCACACCGTGCCCTTAATATTCTATTTGACTCCTTAATAAAACCAATCCTGCTTTATGGCTGTCAAGTCTTATGCCCCCATTCAAAAACCATGAGATACCTTTCAAAAATAGATGACAAAGCCAACCCCCAGCATACCTTGAAGTACATTGCACAAGACCACCAGTGGCGTAACGAAAGGCCCTGCTGACCCCGCTGTGCAGGGGGGCGCCGTCTTAGGGGGGCGCCAAATCGTCGTTTGAATGTGGGACAATTTTGAAAACTTAACTAAAGTACTAGCAAAACTGCGCGTTTTGCTCTAGATACACACTTTTTAAGAGATTTTACCGGCCGCGGCATATTCTTTAAAATCACCTAATTTGTTCAATTTTAGGGATGGGCACCAAAAGGGGAGGGGGCGCCAACAGGGGGGCGCTTTTTTCGGCAGGGGGGCGCCAACAGGCAACGTTACGCCACTGAAGACCACTATGAAAAATTCCACCTAAAGTTTATCAAGTGGTCTTTGTCTGTACATTCAAAAGCATCAAATATAGGTTGCTGGGGCGAAAGCGGGCGCCACCCTCTATTCTTTGAAGCCTGCAAACTTGCAATAGATTACTATAGTCGCCTTGAAAACACTGAAAATGAACTACTCTGTGCTGCATTTCACGAACAAATCATGTTGGGACTTCCTTGGTATACCAACATCTCAAAGCTTCTCACCAAATACAACTTCACCCCCTCATCTTCCTCAAAATCTAAGCTCTCCACCCAAATCAGTCATAACATGAGGGAAGAATTCGTGAATACCTGGAAAGCTGCCAAGGCCTCCTCGCCAAAACTAGAATTCTATAACTTAATTAAACTTGATTTCGAACCAGAGGCATACCTACGAATTATCAAAATACCGGATGTTCGAAAAAGTCTGACAAGGTTTCGTATCAGCTGCCACAACCTCTAGATCGAAAGGGGCAGATACGAAACCCCCCTTGTACCAAGAGAAGAACGTTGGTGCACCTACTGCTTTTTCAGCAAAGGGCTCAAGCCTATTGAGGACGAAAGTCACGTATTGATTGACTGTTTGCTCTACTCCTCAGTTAGGGAAAAATTCAATTTCCATCCCCTAAACATTACTGACCTAGTCGGTTTGCTCTCCAACAAAACTCTAGATCCTACCACACTCACTGCCACAGCGAGAGCAATCCATTCAATTCTCTCTGTGAACGAAAATTATACAGCCTATTATAAGAGCCCAGATTTCCACTCAAATACTGGCAAGTGCATAATGCTATAGGACCTTAAAATAAGATTGAACCATACACACTCGATTTATCTATTTTTCTAAAACTAGCATTATATAACATTTCTAAATTATCCCTACACACTTGTAAATAATTAGAATTGTGTAACTTAAATTATTTCAGAATTACAACTACCTTACAAGACATTTTTATAACGTACGAAATGCGACGGTTTTCCCGAAATTTCGCCATATTTTCGGACCGCCACAATTTCGGTCGTCGTAATAGAATCCGTCGCATTATTTTTAGCTTATTCCAATAATTGTGGCTTCATCGATTCATTTTGTTCTTGAAAAGTTAGTGATATGATGGTGGGACAAATAAACACAATATTCCATGATGAATTTAATGTCAAGTAATACGTTTTAAATTTACAATAAATTACATTTATGTGCTAACATAAACGTCTTATAAGATACTAAGAGACTAAGTCAAGATAAACAATTTAATACCAAACTCAATAAGTCATGTGATGCAGATATACTGTCATTGATCAGTAGAGTAAAATTTAGATTTTAGATTGAACTACTAATCAGTAATCATCTTATTACTCAAGTCAATTTAAAAAGGATCTTGTTCCGGAAAATCTACCATTTCCATCGCTTCAGTTATTCCAGCTTTTCTAAACCCGTTTTTGATTATAGCAACACCTTTCTCAGATTGAAATTTATTAAAGATCTCAACTATCCAATTCGCGTGCTTAGCTTTAAGAACCGATAATCTCAAATCAACGGCAACGTCATGTGCACCGACACCTGTAGTCAGCTGACGTTGAACCTCACTAGAATAATATTCACTGTAACATTTCCTAACAACGTTTTTAGCGGCTTTATTCACGGAAACATCTAATGGTTGAAATCTATTTGTAAGGTTAGGAGGGACCATAACATGGCTAATATGGTTACTTGCAAGTTTATGTTTCACCCCAGCGGTCAAGTGTCCACTAAAAGAATCGAATATCAATAAAGCCTCCTGGTCAGCTGCGAGTCCCTCCTCTGATCTCAATCTCGTGACGTTAGGAACCAATATGTTGTCGATATACTGCAAAACTGTTACTTCATTACTCCAGTGCTTGGGATTTTGCGTCACGTCGAATCCCTCCGGGAACTTAAAACCTCTAGGCTGCGAGCGTACCGTTTTTCCTGAAGAAAAAAACAAGTTGTTAATACTAGATAATTATTCCTGAAATATATTGGACCAAATCATACATTTTCAAGAGCAGTTTGATGAAACTTTAATTTCAAGTCTAAGAATTGAACCTCGCTCACTAGTACAATCAGTTTATTAATATGTGAAACTCGAAGATTCACTCAGGATCATAAAAAGACTAGAAAATATATATGATCAACTTACCGGTGTATATTAGCTGCATAGGGAGGAATTTGCCGACTGCTGTTACGGTGAACGTCCCCGTGATCATCCTCTTATCCCCTTTCCCGACAATCGGGACAGCTCTCGCCCCGACAGCTTCAAAAGTGTAGTTCCCAGCATTCACATAGGATAGAGGAGTCTGGTCGCAGTTTATAACAAGAGTGGCGGGTATGTTGAAGCGCTTCACCTTCGTCCATATTTGGTGCTGAAACTGGAGTTTCGTTTCGTTCAAGAATCGTGGAGAGGGTGTTCTTTTATCTGTTGTCCCTTTCCGCAGGGTGAGTCCTAGATTCTTACGAATTCGCTTAGCCCACGATTCTGTTAGCTGTAAAGTACCACCGTTTTCAACTAGTAAGTGTGGAGCATTCATCATTAGTACAGCATGACCAATCGAGATGATATCATCAGTCCGCAGAGCAGCACCCGCTATTCTTGATCCAAGTATTATCTCCTTCACTTTCTGAAGTTGAGCTTTAGCAAGCACATTCGGTCTACCCCGTTTGTCATTAAAATAGGATTCCATAGAACGAGGGATCGCTCCGTTCTGAATTTCTGCGTTTGTTTCAGCGTGGACAGCAATTTTTTTCCATCTTCGAAGAGATGGTTCAGAAAAATAGTACTGGGGATATCTTGCTGCAAATGTTCTCAGTGTGCTTGATGGACCATACAATTTGCAGTGTTCAATACACGCTACCTTGACTGAGCTAGGAACTGTTTTGTGACGTCTATTTCTTGTATCTTCTCGAGCGTTATTCACTGCAGCGGTTGCCAGATTTACTTCCGATTGAGTTACAGTATCTCCAATAGATGATAACTGCAGACTTTGTGGCCCCTGGAAAGCTTGGGCCGGCTGGAAGTAGCGATGAAGACTCATACCAAGACGTAACGGGAGGTATTCAACAGTGTAACTGTACGTAAACTGGGTAACTGGCAAGCGAGAGTAACTTAGAGCACTATCAAGATTAGCAGAATGATTCTAAAATGATGGGAGGCAGGAGTACAGGCTTCCCTGTGATTGGTGGTAGTGCCGATAACGACAGCCAATGAAATATAATGTAAACAAACCAGTGGCCAATCACGCGCGGATGTTCAGTTTCCAGTGGAAGAGGCGCAATTCCGGTGGTCTGATAATAAAAATGAAATACCGGTGGAAGAGGCGTATCAATATGGGGCACTCCTCTATGCTAAAAACTGAGATGCCCTGATATGCAGACCTCAATTACCGTCGCGGATGGAGGCCGTGAGAAAAACAACTTTTAAGCGGTTGTTCATGAAACAGATTATATCAAAGTTCAACGGATGTGATAACCTGTAATTAGCATTAATGCTAACATTTGAGACTAAAACCGGGGCGATATTAATAGCTTAATAGGGAGTGTTTTCAGGTAACTGAACAAAAGAAATTAGAACCAGAAACTAGAAAGAGAAAGTAACGCGGCATTTGAGCCGCATAAAAGATGCAAATCTTCAGATTTTAAGCAAATACCAATTGTTCCTCACCCAACTCATCATGAACATGAATCCGGTACCTGACTTGGAGGATATTCCTGAGCCCGATACTCCTACCTCTTTCTCCTACACTGTAGCAGCGCGAGGTTTCCATCACTACAAAGTAACCACATGGACTGATATCTATGATGGTGAGAAGGTTACTATCCATCGGGAAACTAACGATGTGTCTCTTCAACATGATCGGTATGCGTGTGCCGTGAAGCGGATAAAGGACGGAAGAGGTTTGCTTGTTCCACAGTTGGTAACCGTCGGACATATTCCGTTAGAAGTTAGTAAACTCTGTCACTATTTCATGTGCCACGGTGGGGAAATTAATGGAGTTGTTGAGGATAGCAGACTCCGTCGTTCCCCTATACCCTCCGGTGGATTGGAAGTCAAGTTGAAACTTACCTTCAAAGGCCTCGGAGACATCGTGTACAAGATGAAGCAGCTTATCCGAGAATCTTACTCCTGGGAGTACACTGGAGAACAGCATGAAACTGAAAGAGTCGAGCCGGACTCCTTAGAGGAAGATGAAGAAAACGATTTATAAGTTTCATTTTGTTTCAACATGATTTTACCGATTTTTAGAAAATTTTGAATTTCCTTTGTGTCAGAAAACAAAATGATGAAAAATACCCTTATTTTCTGTGACGTCCGAAATGTGACGGTTTTTGTTCAATTTCGCCATATTTTCGGACCGCCAAAATTTCGGTCGTCGCAAATTGGTCAGCCACAAAAATGTCTTGTAAGGTATATAATAATAATAATTACAACATTTATAAACCGCCTTATAGCTAAATCATATAACTCGATATAATTTAATCCTGGAGATAAACTCCAGTGCTTTCTAAAGCGGCTCTTACATTAACTGAGCTTAGTTTAATTGAAAATTAGACATGACAAGTTCATTTTACCTATGTAAATGCAAAATCAATCAAATGCTAGAGAAAAGAAGTATGTTTTAAGTTTGGTCTTGAAAGATGTAACTGACTCAGCTGATCTTATGTCGTATGGCAAGGAATTAAATACTTTAACTGCACAGTGACTAAAAGCTTTCTCTGTGTTTACATAGTTAGGAGAGGGCGGAAAACTAAGGTAAAAATAATCATTATCAAGACGTACATTTTTAAAACTTTGCTGCCTAGGAGATATCAACTCTTTTAAGTAAGGAGGAGCTATATTATTTAAACACTTGTAGGCAAGTAGGGCAATCTTAAAATCTATTCTAAATCTAACTGGTAGAAAATGAACTTTCTTAAGTAGTGGAGTAGTGTGTGCCTTTCTTCCTCTCCCGAAAATAAATCTTACAGCAGAATTTTGCACCTTCTGTAAACGACTTAAATCATAAGAGCTCAGTCCAAAATATACGCTATTGCAATAATCAATTCTAGAGAGTACTAGAGCATGAACAAGCTGAATCTTAAGGTTAAAAGACAGTTTTGATGCAATAAACCACAAATTTCTGATCTGAATATTACATGCTTGAACCACTGACGTAATCTGATCACTCATTGAAAGATAACTGTCCAAATACAGCCCAAGACTCTTCACAGTTCCACTAACAACATGTGGCTCTTGATCCTTAACAATCTGTAGAGAGGCTGGAATATTTGTTGAGTCAAATTTAGAGGATATAACGATGACTTCAGTCTTAGAAGAATTCAGTTGAAGGAAATTGTTTGTCATCCATTTCTTGATATCAGACATACAGTGTTCCATATTGTGCTCTAGCTGTGATGGGTCATCAGAATCAAGAGTGAAATACAGCTGGGTGTCATCAGCATACAAATGAATACAGCACCCATGCATACTTGCAATGTTCTCAAGATCTTTGGTGTACAATATGAATAGCAGGGGGCCAAGGATTGAACCTTGTGGCACACCTATCTCAAGAACAGTTGCTGAGGAAGACGAATCCTTGACTTTGACACAAAATGAACGGTTAGCCAAGTAGGACCTGATCCATGTAAGAGCAATGCCTGTAATGCCATAAGCAGATCTTAGCTTCTTGATTAATCTTGGGTGATTGACAGTATCAAAGGCAGCACTCAAATCTAGAAGTAAAAGAACAACTTTAGTTTTCTTGTCAATAGTTATCAAGATGTCGTTATGGATTCTGGTTGTTGCAGTTTCACAGCTATGAAACTTCCTATAGCCGGACTGAACTTTAGAAAGCAAGTTGTTATCCTCAAGATAACTGGTGAGCTGTATAGATACACACTTCTCAATGATTTTTGACAAGAATGAGAGATTGCTAATAGGCCTATAGTTAGATAGAGATTCACCGTCAAGGCCACGTTTCTTCAAACTTGGACGAATGAGAGCCTCCTTAAGTTTTATAGGAAACTCACCTTTAACTAATGATTCATTGACTATAAATGAGATCAGAGGAAGGAGTTCTGGGAGACACTTGATGAGAATCTTTGTAGGTATGGGGTCAAGATCACAGAATTTGTTAGACATATTCTTTATGATGCTTACTAGTTCTTCATCAGACACATGACGGAATTGTACTATCTTTGGGCTATTAGAAAGAGGAACAAATTCATCTGAGTTAGGAGAATCTTGCGATTGTTGTTCTAAATAAATGTTGTTGTATATGTTGTCGACCTTTGATTTAAAGAACTGTGCAAAGTTGTTAGCACTCTCAAGATTTGAAGAGCAAGAAGGTGTAGTAGTACTAACTTTTTCTTTATTGAGCAACTTATTAACGATGGAATAAGTCTTTTTAGCATCACCTGCACTATCTTGTAACCTTGTTTTGTAGAAGTGATCTCTTGTGGATACAATGACTGAGGATGCTCTCTCTGATGCTTTCCTGTACAGTCGTTTATAATCTGGGCAATCATGATTCTTTTGATACAGTCTCTCAATCTTTCTTCTCATTGCTTTTGCTTGTTGACAGTGTGTAGACCACCATTCAGCGTTATGATCTTTTCTTGGGATGAAAGTTTTTTCTTTAGCATGCTTGTCCAAAATACTGCTCAACTCAGACTCATAGATATCAACTGCACTATCGAGGTCATTGAAGCAATCAGTGTCACATAGTTTTGACTTAAGAATATCCTCAACAAAAGCATCTAGGTCTATGCAAGCAATGTTTCTGTAAGTAATTGGTTCTAGAGTGCCTATGGGTGCTGGAGATACATTGCAATTGAAAGCAACAAAGTAGTGGTCAGACGATGTACCAGAATCAGTAATGACAGGATCTAGAACTTCAATGCAATCGTGAGTAAAAGAACCATCCCTGGTAATTACAAGATCTAATATGCCCCCATCTCTGTGTGTTGCAGCTGAAATTTGTTGCACCCACCCACAAGACTTAAGTAGTGAATTAAACCTTTGTGCAACTGAATCATTTTCGTCTTCAATGTGGATATTAAAGTCACCCATGATCAAGGGCTTTCCAGGTTTGTCTACTAAATCAACCAAGAGTTGCTCAAAGTCAGTTAGAAATTGGGGGATGTTAGCACTCTGAGATGTGGAGGTGCCAGAACGGTAAATTGAAACAATTCGTAGTATATCTCCAGAAGATGATTTGAAGGTACATTCACAAGACTCAAACGTTTTGAATCGCTTGCACTTCTGAGGAGTCACTTTAAGACTTTTCTTATATAGAACAGCAACACCTCCTCCCCGCCCAGCTCTTGGCTGGCTATGAATGGAATATCCAAGTTCTTTCATCTCAGAAAACTTAGCATTGTCATCTTTTCTCAGCCAAGTTTCTGTAGCACAGCAAATATCAGTATCAAAGTCTTCAAGCAATTGCATGACTCCAGCAGTTTTATTGCAGATGGATCTGCAATTGAACAGGGCAAAGTTCATACTCTGACATTCTGACTTAGAGTTTGTAGCTAGTTTTTTGAAGTAAGGATGTTTTGTTTATACCGATTCAATGCCTGTTGCATGATGGGGCACTGCTCTGAGCTGGAATGGTGAGTGTTACAGTGAGATGAGATTCTTGGATCTTTTGACAGACTGCAATTGCGACATCTATGTCTGCTAGGGTCTTCCTTGTAATGACAGTCTGATGTTCTATGCCTACCGCTGCAATACATACAAACCAGAGTTTCTTTCTCAGGACAATTTTGGGAAATATGGTGGAGCTTCTGACAATTATAGCACTGCTTGATGATGAATCTATCCTTTACAGGACAAGCACTGTTCAGAATGAAGATTTTGCCGTCTCCTGTCAATAGGTTCCTGATCTGAGGAGAGACCTTGATCCCAGCAGTAGTGTACCTTAGTCCAACATTTATGTACACAATTTCAAAGAAATGCTCATTATCTAGCAAGTGTTTAAGTCCAGGATTTTTCAAGGGAATAATATCTAGAAGAGCTTTTTTAGTCTGTAACCGGAAATCTTCAGCGGGCAAACCAGAGCGATCAATGGTTTCGAATATCTGACTGGGAATATTAGACACAGTGACCTTAGGGAGAGCTTTCTGTGAGAGAGTGATGTGAAAACCAAGTAATTTAATGACATCAGAGTTTTCAATAAGACTTTTAGCCTTCAGCCTATCAGATGAAGATGGAAAAACTAGCGTTATCTTCTTATGTGAATCTAGTAGGCTAGTTTTCATAGCAATCAATCGTGTGTCATAGAGCAACTCAGATAGAACATCTGGAGCAGATGAAATATCAGCAGAAGGAAAGGGACTATCTAGCACCAATATCTCTTTACTTTCCTTGCTAATTTGATTTATGTTAGCGGACACTTTACTTGGCTGAGGAGAACTAGCACCACCTATTGTGTACTCAATAAAGTAATTATCACTTTTGTATCCTTGCATCCTTGTATCCTTGTATCCTTGTATCCTTGTATCCTGAATGGCTGCTTCTACTCCTCCTTGTAGGCCACCACAGAGTTGCATGAAAGCTGTGTTCATGAATATGTCCTGTTTCAATGTGATCATCATTGTAGGTTTATAACCTACCAGGACGCGCACCGAGTTGGACTCGTCGACGATTTGGAACAAATATTTTACAAGTATCACCCGTTAAGATCATCACAGCTTTGCCGACTATTTTTCTAACGACTTCACCAATCCCAATGGGTCTAACCCCTGGGTCTTTGTCAAGGGGGATGAGGCGACCTGCTATGTATGTTTTCAGGTGGTCAGGCTGTATCTTTTGGCAACACAGCTTTCTGGCCAAAACTGCAATTGCTTCTTTTTATTTATAAAATATATTAGAAGTTCTGGCTTTTTCTTAAACTGCTTAGAGCAGAGAATAGAAATTCGGCGGAATGACAGGCTGAGCGCGGCCCAGTAAAATTTCATAAATTGATACATAATATAATATTAAATAGTCCATAATGCTTTGTTACACGTTGTAGCCCTGCCATGCCGCGCACGAGTGCGCGGCTTCGTCTTTCGTGGCTTTCGCCACAAAACCATTTCGTGCAATGACAGGGGATTATGACGTGATACAAATAATTCCACGTTAGCATGGCATAACAACATTTTTGTTGCGCATGTTCTGAGACTACCCAACAAAAGTTACTGGCTGATTAATAACGAACAGGTGATATATATTCACAAATATTTGTTTCAAATACCGTTGACAAGTCCAACTCGGCGCGCATCTTGGCCTGGTAGGTTATAAACCTACAACTGGCTGGCGGTGTTACTATAGAGGTGAATTAATTTAAACAGACGCGACGCGCGGACGGCTAAACGGCTTAACGGGTGATACTCGTAAAATATTTGTTCCAAATCATATATCAGGACCGTCGACGACGCGAGTCTAACTCGGCGCGCGTTTTGGTAGGTTATAAATCTACAACTTGTCGGCTTGAGCTCGCGCGCGACATTAAACTTGATTGTTCATTTGCATTGATACATATTTCGTATCCAAATATCAAAGATATTCGCGGCGGCGCGCGCTTCGCGCGCGAAAAGCGGCATGCAACGTATGTCAAGATTTGCACGAGTGACGCATGCATTTCAATGTCCAAGCTTGAGCTAGCACGTGACACAGTTCAGCCAATCAGAGTACAGAAATCTGCAAAGTTAAAGTTAGGTTGCAAACTTTTTATCGGTCCAAAATAATGCACTTTTCTGAAGATTTGAAAATAATTCTAAATCTACGATTGACGAAATGGAAAGACAAGACGATGTTTTAAATTTCCACCTGGGGGGGGGGGGGGCGGGCGGGGACGTTACTTTTACAAAACGAACATGTTGCAAAAAACCGCAAGTTGCTACTGGGAAGCGCGTCACGCAGTACGCGTAGACTCATGGCTAGATTTGACCATTGTTAATGATCTGGCCCGGCGCGCGCTACTTCGTAGCTCGTGCCGTCGGGAGAAGAAGAAAGCGGCGCGCGTTACTTCGAAGAAATTTAGACGAGTAACATCCGTCAAGGCTAGATGAATGTTTTATGCAGGTTTTGTGGACTGTAATTGGTTTAAACCGTTTTGCGTACCTTTTTAAACGTTGATTTTAACTTTTAAATGATCCGCTATTATAGGTGTCGTTTACTGGGCCGCGCTCAGCCTGTCATTCCGCCAAATCTTTATGTTCATGAACATAATAGCCTGGGGTCCTCAGGTAAAGGTGTCGTTAATAGTTAATTTACTAGCAGTAGCCAGTAGCCACTAAGTACCGCGATTAATTTGTATTGCAACTCTTTCTAACTCTTAATCTTATCTTAACCATTACTTAATACTTTATCACAATGCTGGCAAGCATGACCGTGCCACTTATATTTACAATACTATTTACCCCCTTTACTATTATACCCCTTTATTGTTTTTCAGGCATGACGACTCATCGGAAGTAGTTCAGCAGGTATAATTTAAGTTCAAAACATTTTAATTCAATGTTAAAGATGACATGGGAATAAGGAATAGTTATGTGGAGGTTTTTTAGAAATTTGCGCAAAATACGCGCCAGCATGTTAATATTATACGAAATTCGGTTAAAAAAACCCAAAATCGCCTTGACATACGGTGCAATTTGCATGCCACTTTTTTTTTACTTTTGAAGTTAGGCCCTGGCCAATAAGGGTTTCTGAGCTGAGCTGGGTTCAAGAAGACCAGCAAGAAGTATAGACGATGATGAGTTACTCAGTCCTGATGATTATGTGAGCACTACTACTAGTGAGAATGGACAAGTTAATAATGGACTGGAAATTGAGGTGAACCCGGGACATTCGATTGTGGAGCAAATAAGTTGATGTCTAAAATAAAAGAGTCAGAGGAATGGGATTCCTGTCAGCCAAACATGATAATTAACAATATGTGGGCGTGGCTAACTGTTAAGTTTTAACTGAATTAAGTTGTCCAGGAGTTGAATCCACCCCGCCTTTTCTTGGAAATATTATTATTAGGTGGCATGAGACTGTCGCCTTAATCTAAGACAACATATTTGATATTTATATTCATTGAGTTTATTTAGTCACGAGAAATTATTTCCCTAATTATCTTGAAACACCGGGATTGGTTCATCATAATCATATTTTAAGTTTCCTACAGATTACCGTCAAGCGAATAAACGTCAGAATTAATCTTCCTTACAATTTAAATGGCACGTTTTTAATGGTTTTGTATTGTTAACTAAAACGTTTATTTTGTTATGATTGTTGACCTTTTCAGAAAATTCTAAACTTCTACTAAACTAATTTTTAAATTCGATTTTATTATTTTTAGATTGTTACGATTTAATTTCCGTTGATATGCCAATGGCATCCAAGCGTTGGCGAAATTAATACATAGGATCGAAGTGGGCTGTTGATTAGTTGATTAGTTGATTAGTTGATTAGTTGATTAGTTGATTAGTAGATTCCTGGAATTCAGAGGAAAACAAAATAGCTGCATTCTTTAAAACGTAATATCTCTATAAATTTACTTTGTAATTGTACTGGTCAAATACACAATTATATATCATAATAGTTTACACTGTTGTATTAATTAATCAATGCAGCGCGTTTGAAATAGAAAATAAATTATTTCTATCACTAACATACCATACACCACATCAAAAACATTTATAAAACCTCGTTTTAGTTTAACTCTACTTATATCTGTTAAAATATTATTTAGTTTAGTGTGGTTTACAATAAAAGATGTTTTAATTTTGTCTTTGCCTTATGATGAGTTATACTTTGTTCACGTTTACACATTTGCTCACATCACTCACAGTCAACCGCTCTGACATGGTTAACCACCTTCCTTGTTGTGTTGGTTAATCATATGAGCGGGATATAAATACCTCATTTCATTTCATCTCATTTTATGTCATTTCATTATATAATGTTTAAATTAACTGTGATATAAATCATAATTGTTGTTAACCTAAAGAAAATCACTTCACTTTCTGCAATTATGAATATTATTTAAATATTTCCCAATAAACAACTCTTTTTAGTTCATAACCATTAGTCTATTTACGATAGCTAACGTTAGCTTAGTAATAGTTCACGATATAGTCATTTTGACAAACCTTATTGTGCTACAGCAGAACCTGCATCAGGTGGTGTGACGTCATCTTGACAAACCTTATTGTGCTACAGCAGAACCTGCATCAGGAGCAGGATGGTCAAAATTCCAGGCCCTAATTTTACACCAACTCCCAAAACCGGCTCATCTAAAAATATATATGTTAAATCTCTTAATTTTTTAGGTAAATGCGGAATTACTTTTTAAAGTTTGTATTTATTTTTAATCTAAAGTTTTATCGGGTGTTAACGTTTGATCTTCAACAAAAGTTTCGGTAAATGTCATCGGAACTGAAATATTATAACTTATAACTATAAGGAGTGAGGAGTGAGGAGTGAGGAGTGAGGAGTGAGGAGTGAGGAGTGAGGAGTGAGGAGTGAGGAGTGAGGAGTGAGGAGTGAGGAGTGAGGAGTGAGGAGTGAGGAGTGAGGAGTGAGGAGTGAGGAGTGAGGAGTGAGGAGTGAGGAGTGAGGAGTGAGGAGTGAGGAGTGAGGAGTGAGGAGTGAGGAGTGAGGAGTGAGGAGTGAGGAGTGAGGAGTGAGGAGTGAGGAGTGAGGAGTGAGGAGTGAGGAGTGAGGAGTGAGGAGTGAGGAGTGAGGAGTGAGGAGTGAGGAGTGAGGAGTGAGGAGTGAGGAGTGAGGAGTGAGGAGTGAGGAGTGAGGAGTGAGGAGTGAGGAGTGAGGAGTGAGGAGTGAGGAGTGAGGAGTGAGGAGTGAGGAGTGAGGAGTGAGGAGTGAGGAGTGAGGAGTGAGGAGTGAGGAGTGAGGAGTGAGGAGTGAGGAGTGAGGAGTGAGGAGTGAGGAGTGAGGAGTGAGGAGTGAGGAGTGAGGAGTGAGGAGTGAGGAGTGAGGAGTGAGGAGTGAGGAGTGAGGAGTGAGGAGTGAGGAGTGAGGAGTGAGGAGTGAGGAGTGAGGAGTGAGGAAATACAATAGTTGCATTTCATTCACAGGATGAACCCCTTCGGTCCTTTTAGGAAACAACAACTTACTCCATGTGCAGTCATTTTCTTGTGTTCCTTTTCCAGAGTCTACCTCTTTTCTAGCTGGACAGGCAGTGCAGGTAGCAGCTGTGTTTGCTGCTAAACTCCAATGATCTGCCGGACAGTCTGTACAGCCATTATCCTGATGCAGAAACTGGCCCGCAACACAATCTTCTGCAAGTATAATCGAGTTTAGTAAAGTATTAGTTGCAAGTTTCAGCCGCTAGCAAGCAGCTTAAGATTCGAAGTACCCTTTTAAGGTGATTGCAAGGGCACGTGCAAATATTAGCGAGCGACATTTTGATCGGCTTTGTGGTAATTACGTTGTGTTTAGTGCGAGAAATATTTTAATCGGCTGCATCTTTGGTTGTAATGGATATGGTATTGTTTTAAAGCGTTTAAAACTGGCTATCAAAGAATACTATTAGCTTCCCTCCTGTGACCACGGGCTTTCTAGTTATAAATAAATTAAGTCTATTATACTCTATAGGATCATAAAGTCCGCCAAAACTTCACCAGAACTGACCATCATTAATTCACGTTTCTGTCCATATTTTCAGGATCAGAATTGCAATTTGTATCTCACCTCTGATTTCAACAAGGTGTCTAGGCACTATCGGTCCTTGGTAAATATGAAACTGTTCACCATTCAGTTCACTCGATACTTCAACGAATCTCTTTCGTCTGCTTTTTGTGCACAAGTCTGTACAGCCAAAACTGAAAGTGTTGATGAATTATGAATAAAGTCATAAAGCCGTAGTACATACATATTACTATATTAGTATTACATTGCGATGAAACCTACCCAGGAATCCTTACTGGCTAGGGTCCAACTTCAAAAGTAAAAGAGCTAGCGACTTCCGGTTTTTTGCAAAATGTTCGTCTTGTAAAAGTAACGTTACCTCCCCAGGAGGAAAAGTAGGGACATTGTAGATTTGAGTTCTCTCAAAATCTCCAGAAAAGTCTCATTTTGGGGCGATCAAAAGTTTGTAACTTTAACTTTGCGGATTCCTGTCGTCTGATTGGCTAAATTGTGTCATGTGCTGGCTGCTTGAAGATTGGAATGCGTCACGGTGCGAATCACTAAATTTCGCGCGCGAGCTCAAGCCGTCTGTTTAAATTATACCACCTCTAGTAACACGGCAAGCCAGTAGGGTTTGCTGAGTACATTGCAATGAAAACTGCGATGAAATACCGCGTCTATATAAACGTACGCCTGTATAAATGCGCGAAATTTCATCGCAGTTTTCATCTCAATGTAGGTTTCATTGCAATGTAATATGTATGTACTACGGCTTTAGGATGGGATACAGTTGAGTAATACTAATGAGTACTGAGTATATAATGATAATTAAATAATTGATGAAGTATGCACATATTTTAAAGCTTAAAGCTAACTTCCCGCGAAATAGAAAAGGTTCTATTTTATTTTATTTTGACAGAAGAAAATTAACTTAGGAAGGCCCGCCTTGAATATTCTTTAAACAGAAGGTGTTAAGTTTTACAAAAATATCTTTCATCTACACTTAATGAAGATGCCTCTCTGCCTGCATAGCTCAATGAATATAATCAATGAATATAATCAATAAATGCATCATAATACCATTACCTGTTATCCGAAAGACTACAGACTTTTATAACAGCGTGAATGTAAATCGGAGTCTGGCTGTCCAAAAAGCTAAAAGCTTTAAAGATAAATCGTTTAGATTTAGGATCTGAATGAGGCTGCAAATTCGAGTCCGTTTCAATAAACTTGAAGGTGGAGTCCACGATGCACCTGAAATGAATTTAAATTAATTAAAACCCAAAGGTCACAACATATTTATCTAGCTATATGGAAATTAAATTCCATTCACCTTTAAAAAAAGATTTAAAATTGTGGTCATAAGCAATAGTTTCGTGCTTTCTAAAAAGAAAACAGCATCGTTATCACTATTTTATCTCAGTTGCACTCACTACTGTGTGATATGAAAATGTATGGCACTTTGAGACCGCAATAATCCAATCAGCTTCCAGCGTTGACCAATCAAAATTAAACATGTTTCACCTCCCCCCTATGCGGGGGTAGCGGGGGCGGTCGTATGGCCACTGAACTTCCACCTCCCCAATTAAAGAACTAACCCTTCCTTCACCAAGTCGTAGGACAAGTTTCCATCCTCCTCCGTTTCACTGTCCTTTGCCTGTATTCGGACCACACCCAGAGACTGGTCTGGATCTAATGAATCCAGCGTGACCTGGTTATGAGTTTTAGTTTATCAAAGCTATTCTTCTAAGTGCTTAGGTGGTCACTATACACTTACACAACCGTTGGGAATATAATAAGTTGCTATAAAGTGGTAAAGAATCGAAATTTTATTCCATCCTAATTAACACATCCCAATCAACTCCTAAATTGATTTAAAGTCTTTAAATTTCAGATGATACATGGTCTTTATATTGATCCAAGGTCTTTATACTCCATGGTATAGTTGCAAAATGTAGCTGGCGATGAGTATTAAAAATCAGTGGATTACAAATTTCATACAAGACCTGCATGTTGATGTTAGCGTTAAGGGTTAACTGGAAGGGAAAGTTGACCACTTTGTTGGCATATGTTGCGTCCTCGAAGATATCTAGAAGGAAACGTAGCGAACCTTCACCCGTCACTCTTTCCACAATGGCTGCACCCTTTACCTCCCAAGATGCATACTCGGTATCACCTGAAAAATTAAACTTAAAGTGTCTATGATTGTGGTTACATTTAAGATTTATCAAGTTTTTATTTTTAAACTTTTAGCTTTTTTTCTTTATAAATCTAACTTTCGATCCGACAAAACTGGTCCGTCAAACTATGTTTTATCGTTTAAAACGTAAATTGCAATTTGAATTATGTTTAAAAAGGTATAATTATAGTTAAATAAATAATAAATAAATTCTAACATTTATTAAACGCTTCGACATTAAAATATACCCAACAAAGATGTACATTTAAGTCAGTCAAGCGAGACTTAGTGTTGAAAGACCAAGATTATGGACTTTTTTATCAGTTCAGATTTTATAAATTTCATAGACAATAAAAGCTTGTTGGAATTAGATTAATTTCAATAATTTCCATGTTATTTCACCTGTTCTATTGAATGAGCACTCAAATGCTATCTTAAGTTCTCCTCCTCTGGTTATACCGTTACTGTAATCAATTTTACTGGAAATTCCTACCATCTGAAAAATTAATTTATAAGAAAATTTACAAGGTAAAAAACGTAATTTTCAAGACTTGATTTATAATCTTTTTAAAAGTTATAATGTATTTATTCTACCAGCCGTCTCTTCAGCTTAATCGTAATTAAACGACAAAAATCTGCTGATAACTAACAAATATAACGGTAAATGAAGAGCATCTTACTTGGTTTTTGTAAACGACATGGCTGTTATTATAAGATACCGTCGTACCGCATTTGTCTAAATCTGTTCTGATTTCTTGAGAGTCTCCCTTAAACTCACACTCTGTAATGAAGTATTGAAAACGTGATTTACGGTATAAAAATTCTATCAGATATTCAAAAAAATAGATGCAAACAAACTCTAAAAATCATCAAATAAAATACCTTTGTCGTTGAGCAATATTGTATCAAAACTAATTTTCTCAGTAATGATCAACTTTATTCCGTATTCATCACAAGTTACGGTAGCCACTGAAGACAACAAAATATAAATTATCACAGACAAAAGAAAGAAATTAATTTCCAATCCCTGTTGGTAAATATGCAGTCAGAAATTTGGAAAATATTTCTCAATGTGTAATAACAAGTACTGAGGATAACCCGATTGAAATTTAATCCTTATCAATGATAATTTCATTTGGAAACCATAATATCTCCAAGTCATATTTAGTAGATTAACCTGGTGGACAAGATGGGGATTCAGATAGGGTGCCGTTAGTGCACACCATCGAGGACGGTCCAATTATGACAAACCCGCTGTCGCACCTTATTTCGTATGTTGAGCCTGAATCAATCGTCGAATATGGAGATATGATGCCTTGTTCGATAACGGGCACGCTACAAGGTGCTGAAAGGGAAAATACGATTAAAGGTAAAAAATGCTTCCACAGTTCAAAGTATTTTAGATATATACACTTTGTAGCGACTTACTCATGAATCAAAAATAAATTCTAATTTTACAATCCATACAACGAAAGTTGTATGTTTTATTACAAGAGACCGTCAAAGTTATTTTTATGTGAGCTCAAACATCTTCAAGGGCGAATCAAACTATCGCAGTTGTATGTTTACTGCAACGTATAAGAAGACTACTAGCTAAAAGGGAATCAAAATATTATGGAAACAAGACCATACACAAATAATTGTCCTTAAACTTTTGCAGAACATTATTCTTTATTCAATCACCTAGAACGTTGACCACAACTCCGAAGGTAGTTACAGGTGAGTTTGGGTACTGTGTTGATGTTACCGAGCACTTGTATGTGAATGTTGACTGGTTAGCAAAATCAGCAAGCTTGGTAGCCTTGATGGTGAGTTCTGCCACCTGTATGCCGGTTCCATCGACTGTACCGTTGCTGACATCGTAGTTCGTAATATCCGAGACAGATACAGTCGTACCATCAGGAGCCTTCCAGACTACATTAACAGGGGTTCCACCTACGTCTAGTTCTCCTACTGTACAGGTCAAAGTCTGATCCTTACTAGTAATGACTGACTTAGTCACTGACAATACAGCTGAGAGATGTATAATATGTTAATAAATCATCCAGACTTTTTATTCTTTTGAAGATGGCTATAATTTGTTTACCCGGGTCTACTGATCAGAAGAAAAGTTACTCATGTTTTCAAGTGTTTTTTGTCCACCCCAGAGGTAGGCAGAGCATCTCAATGCTATCCTCTCGTGGGCTATCTTGGCCCAACCTCTCTTAAAAAAGAATTTAAAAAAAGCCTAAATTAAGAAAGATTACTGCTGCAAAATTCGAATAAGACCTCGTTATACACATTGTGGTTCTCAAAATGTATCAAGATTACTCACTGAAAACGTTCGAGTTGACAGGAGTCTCTTCTGATGTTATTGCATGCTCGTCAGATGTAATGACACAGGTGAAAACAGCATCAGCCGTGTTTTCAGCAGCAGGTACGGTCAGAATTGTAGTTTGAATGTTGGTGCCAAGATCGTACGTTCCAAGCTCAATAGCATAGCTGTCAATACCGCCAGTTATAACACCACCCGAACTAGGTTTCTTCCATGTTACCGCCTCCAGCTGCTTACTCAAACCACTTACTACACAAGATATTGTAGCTTCTGTGTTTGCCAGCACTTCGCTACCCTTAGCTTCTACACCTGAAACAATCAGTCATTTAAAATAAGCCCGCAATAAAAAATATCAACAGTATTGTACAGGAACTGAATCATTGAACTTTCTCAACTAAATTCACTGGATCCTATGATGAGTTTAATTTTATTTTAACAGTAGGATGTAACAAGTTATCTTAGATATAAAGTTAAAACAGCAGAGCATCATTTATGGGCAGTTATAAATACCCACCAAGTCCTAAGAAACTTACCGAAAGTAAGGAAGTCGACAACAATGTCTTTGAAAGTAGATGTTGCTGAATCCGGATAGACTGCAGATACCGCAGCACATTTGTATGTCGCGGGATTTGCAGCTCCAGCTACACTTGTAAGAGTGGCAACATCAATGGTCAGAGTTGATTTCTGAATTCCGTCACCAGCAGAATCAGCTGTTCCCTGTGCGATGGTGTACCCTCCAGTACCACTTGTTATAGCAACCCCAGCATGATCCTTCCACGACACAGCCACATCTGCAGCCACATCTCCGATATCACAATTCAATGTCTGAGCCACAGCGATGGTGGCTTTTTTAGGAGTCTCCGGATCGACGGCTGAAATAATTTGATTCTTTCAAACTCACAAAACATTTGGTATGTTAAAGTATCATTCATTACATGTAGTTGTAACTAAAATAGCCTAAATTAAGAAAGATTACTGCTGCAAAATTCGAATAAGACCTCGTTATACACATTGTGGTTCTCAAAATGTATCAAGATTACTCACTGAAAACGTTCGAGTTGACAGGAGTCTCTTCTGATGTTATTGCATGCTCGTCAGATGTAATGACACAGGTGAAAACAGCATCAGCCGTGTTTTCAGCAGCAGGTACGGTCAGAATTGTAGTTTGAATGTTGGTGCCAAGATCGTAAGTTCCAAGGACAATAGCATAGCTGTCAATACCGTCAGTTATAACACCACCCGAACTAGGTTTCTTCCATGTTACCGCCTCCAGCTGCTTACTCAAACCACTTACTACACAAGATATTGTAGCTTCTGTGTTTGCCAGCACTTCGCTACCCTTAGCTTCTACACCTGAAACAATCAGTCATTTAAAATAAGCCCGCAATAAAAAATATCAACAGTATTGTACAGGAACTGAATCATTGAACTTTATCAACTAAATTCACTGGATCCTATGATGAGTTTAATTTTGTTTTAACAGTAGGATGTAACAAGGTATCTTAGATATAGAGTTAAAACAGCAGAGCATCATTTATGGGCAGTTATAAATACCCACCAAGTCCTAAGAAACTTACCGAAAGTAAGGAAGTTGACAACAATGTCTTTGAAGGTAGATGTTGCTGAATCCAGATATTCTACATATTCCGCAGCACATTTGTATGTCGCGGGATTTCCTGCTCCAGCTACACTTGGAAGAGTGGCAGCATCAATGGTCAGAGTTGATTTCTGAATTTTGGTACCAGGGTCAGCTGTTCCCTGTGCGATGGTGTACCCTCCACTACCACTTGTTATAGCAGCCCCAGCATGATCCGTCCACGACACAGTGACACTTGTAACCACATCTCCGATATCACAAGTCAATGTCTGAGCCACAGCGGTGGTGGCTTTTTTAGGAGTCTCCGGAACGACGGCTGAAATAATTTGATTCTTTTAAACTCACTTGTGAATGACACTTGTGAATTATCAAACCGAGTAATTAATGAAAAAAAAAAATTGCTCGTTTTGAGGAGAAAATAGCGTCTATTGATTGGAATTTTTTACAAAATGTCGACGGGACAAATACAAAATTTGAAGCTTTTCAAACTTAATATGAAGAAGTCTATATTGAGTGTTTTCCAGTAAGAAAGAGAAAATCAAACCACAGAAAAAACTCTATACCGTGGATATTAGATTGGCTTCAATGCGCATGCAATCGAAAGAACCAACTATATAAAACCTTTGTAAAAGAGCCTACTGATGACAATGAAAGAACTTATAAGCATATGAAAAAGTTTGTCGAAAAACAAGTAGAAATTGCGAAAAAAAAGTATTACGCGTCATATTTTAAAAAGCATGCAAGCAATAGGAAATTACAATGGCAAATGATTAATCAAATATCAAACAAGAAATCAAAGGAAACAGAAAAATTAGTAAGATTAACTATAAAAGCAGAGTTATAACCGACTCACAAGATATAGCTGACAGTTTTAATGATTATTTTACTAATATAGCTGAGAACTTTAAGAGCAAAAACAATTTGGTTCGTGGTGCAGGATCAGTAGGACATTCTCTTCCTCAATCTAGTCGATGCGAGTTTTATATAGAGCTGGAGGACTCCTCACCCTCTGAAATCGCTGAAATCGTACATGACCTAAGAGCAAATCGACTTCAGATATGAACTGCAGCCTCTTAAAAAGGTTTGCAATGTACTGTCTTCAGTAGTTAATCACCTGATCTCACACTGACACACTCCCTTCACGAAGGAGTATTCCCTGAAAAGCTCAAACTTGCTAAGGTTATCCCATTCCATAAAGGGGGATCGCGCAGCGAAATTACAAACTACAGACCAATCTCGCTTTTGTCCTGTTTCTCAAAGATATTTGAAAAGGTAATGCATGCACGTTTAGTAAAGCACCTAAAATCACATAATGTTTTATGTGCGTCGAAATTTGGTTTTAGATCGGGTGGAAAGCCAACAATATGGAGTTGAAGCGAATCTGGAAATTCTACTGGTTTACTAGCCTTTGGTTTAAAATGCAAATATCAGCACTTTGACATGTTGATGTGTAGTTTGTTAAGGATCATATACTTTTTTTATACAGCTTAGCAATTTGTTGCCTTTCTCATAAGCTTTTTCTACAGTTTTGCCATTAATAAAAATGTTGGTGTCGTCAGCAAATAGTATGAAAGTTCCTAAACCTGAGGAATTGGCAGTATCATTTATGTATAGAAGAAAAAGGAGCGGTCCCAAAACAGAGCCTTGTGGAACTCCATATTTAATGATAAGGTTTTCGGATTTTTCATTGTGTACTGTGTTCTATTCGATAGTAGCTTTTAATAAGACAGGTTGCATTGCCTCTTATTCCATACCTATCTAGTTTTGTTAGGAGTGTACTATGGTCGATTGTATCAAATGCTTTTCTCAAATCTATAAATATTCCTAGAACATGGTATCGTTTTTTATGCTCTCTTTAATAATCCTAACAGAGTAGTTAACAGCATGGCTAGTAGAATAGGAATTGCAGAAGCCAAATTGGTTTTCATCAAGGATATTAAATTCCATTCAGTCTTTATTCTCTGCTCAAAAGAAAGCTATTCGCGCTACTGATTCAGAATATCATAACTATTTTTACAACAAAAAAACGTAAACTGCCATCTCACACAAAATCCATCTTCAACAAAATAAGAATTTTGGCTCTTCCTAATCTCATTGCTAAAAGCTGTCTAACTTTGATGCACAAGGTTTATATGGGAGTAGCACCATCAAGTATCTGAAGAATATTTGAAAAGTCACCGCTTAGACAAACGGAAAGGAGAAATCCACAGTATTTTGAAATTAAGTTCAACAGATTACGTATCACCGATTATAGCATCTTTAACGTAGGACCACGATTATATAACAACACGATAAACGAAACAAATAAAATCCTTCCCTTTAACGTACCTAAGTTACAAGATAAGTTCATTAATTCATTTAAGGACAACACTGTACGTTACTTACTCGATAAACAAAAACTTGACGTAAACAAAATTTCGTGGACAGACAAAAACTTTGTCCTTTACAACTTTTAAACAAAATACTAGCAAAATATAATAGCTGTAAGAATCCTAAACGTTAGTGCAGTCAAATAAATGAACTGCGATAATGCATTTAACAGTCAGCCACAGCAATTTATTTTTCAACTTTCACTGCCACACTTATCTTACTATACCTACACATTTTGTTAAACGAAATTCCTTGCGCACCGCGTAATAAAAATACTTGGATTTCTACCGCTTTGATAGTATGAGAATACTGTTATTACGATTTTTTATCTAATAAACATAACAAGAGTTTAGTGGGGAGATAATATAGTTGATATAATATAGATTATGTTTCCTCTAGTGTAGATTGAATTTGATATAATAAATGTTTGTAATACTAATATCCTATTGAGGCACATGCCAACCCATCGCGGGTTTACTACTACTACTACTACTACTACTACTACTACTACTACTACTACTACTACTACTACTACTACTACTACTACTACTACTACTACTACTACTACTATTACTACTACTACTACTACTACTACTACTACTACTACTACTACTACTACTACTACTACTACCCGCGATGGGTTGGCAAACTACTACTACTACTACTACTACTACTACTACTACTACTACTACTACTACTACTACTACTACTACTACTACTACTACTACTACTACTACTACTACTACTACTACTACTACTACTACTACTACTACTACTACTACTACTACTACTACTACTACTACTACTACTACTACTACTACTACTACTACTACTACTACTACTACTACTACTACTACTACTACTACTACTACTACTACTACTACTACTACTACTACTACTACTACTACTACTACTACTACTACTACTACTACTACTACTACTACTACTACTACTACTACTACTACTACTACTACTACTACTACTACTACTACTACTACTACTACTACTACTACTACTACTACTACTACTACAACTACACTTACATTTAAAAACCTACTACTACTTACTACCTACTAAAAATAGTAGTATATTTTTGTAGAGTAGTATAGTTTTTAGTTTTAGTATTTGTATTTTTTAGAGTAAAACCCCGAGGGTTTGGGGAAACTACTACTCTACTTAAAAACTACTACACAAAATAAAACTATACTATCTACACTACACTCTAAACTCTCTAAATACTTCAACTATACTATCCTCCCTACTATAAATACTAACTTCTACACTCTACTATTACAACTTTTTTCCAATACTTTATACTACTAACTTCTATCTAACTTATCTTAACATTTTTACTTTTATGATTAGGTCATTGTGATCATATAGTAATAAATTGTTCTTAGATATAGAGCAGAAACATGCAACGAAAAAGTAAAATAAAAATTATGGAAAAAAACATCATCAAACTATTGTAATATCAAAGTATCATGCACTACATGGAAAAATATACAGTACCTATTTCCCATCAAATTCTAAGAGTAATAATTTATCAAATATTTAATCATGAATAACAACAAAATTAAAAAATTAATTTATTCATATCTCAGTGGAGTAAAAGATTTATAAAATGCAGTTTTTTGCTAGTACTTAGTTAAGTTTTTCAATTGTCTACTTAAACATCGATTTGGCGCCCCTACCCCCCTGAGATGGTAATTCGATTTCATATTTATACTCTGCAAGTCCTGTTAATGAAATTCAAATTATCAAGATTCTACTACATCAGAAAAGTCAATTGTATTGTTTTACCTCATGATATGACACAAGATTTGTTGGAAGGAGATCAGAAGAATGGGAGGGGAAGGGGCGATTGCAGCTTCTTGATTGAGTAGGAAAGAATACCAGTGTAACCTGAATTCAGACTCGAGGTACTTAACAATTTCCCAAATCCACATAAAAAAATAGCTCAGGAAATAGCTGATTTTAGCGGTTTTTAACCAAACTATACATTATTAAAAGCTCTGAATTTATTGTGAATCAATTATTTTTTTAAATGTTAACCCTGTGGCATCCTAGTTGATTTTTTGATTCCATTTTAGTACAAGTAAAATATAATATTCATAAACCCATCAGATTATCCTACACTGATAGGTTTGACGAACCGAGCTGAGGGAGTCCAAGTAAGATGCAATAATGATGTTATTTCGTAAAATGGAATCTATTGGTGGGTAAAAAATGACTAAGGAAGACTGTAAATAATAGTCTTAAAAGGTAAAATAATGATACATTTAATTAATTGGTCATGTTGTTGTTTTTTATGATGTTATGAAATTTAATCAACATGGGATTGAAATGTTTGGGCCATTCATCATTTCAAATAAGCCAACATGACCAATGATTGACTTTATCGTCATTGCAACCACTTTACGCTCATCAACACGCTTTCATCTTATAGAACGCACTACGGAGTTCACCTTAAGTGTAGGTTGGAGAGTCCTAAGTGCTTTTACAGGTTGAGAACTTCCTAACTAGGTTTAACTGTCCGTAAGTGTGAAAATACCCCCTACAATCCACTGCATCCAATGCCGATACCTGATGTATCTGACTTATCTGTACCCTCTGAACAGCAAACCAGAACATTGATAGCATACTCACACCTTCCCAGATTCTGGATTAACAAAAATTCTTTAACTTTTCCAATGATCTACTGATTCAAAATCGACAAATGTACCTTTGTATATTATCCTTTAAATATAATTGATTTAATGTAAACTTGAATACTATTTGTGTCATGTCTGTTAGATGACATCACGCTTACGCCCTTTTTTGTCCTAGTTTTTTAAAACTCCTCATCAAGGTAAAACCTATTTTAACAACTGAGAAGGAGATCGTTTCCAAGGATAGAAGAATACTTTAGCTTTCTGTTCCCTCGAACTAAATAGGGTTCCGGATACATGGATTCTGATTTAAAACAAAATACTTTTAACAATCCAACTCCCCTACTGATTCAAAATCGACAAATTACCTTTGTTATAGAATACTCCACAACGTTTTTCTCCATGTTTAAACAAACTGTTTAAACCAAAAAGGGGGGGGTTATAAGTAGATACGCCCACTTCTATTTTTTCAACCTTATCAAGGTTTTTTTTTGGGATTGATTGTGATTAATGAAAATAAATTGAATAACAATTCGAGATCGATGGTGAAATATATTTTTTCAATCTTAAAATAAAATAAATATATTTAAGAGTGCATAGCTCAGTATCTCAGATTGAACGTCTGTATATTGACTATGTAATTAACTGTTATGAAACTACTTAAATATAAGCTTCCAATTAGATTTTAATAACCCAATCAATCTCTCTAAGGTATGGTATACTTGACTTCAACACTATCTATTATCTTTGTACACAGTGAAAGTCGGCCAGGTTCTATTGATATTCACATTACTACACAGTGATTATCTATGCTATAATTAAATTTGCTTATCCCTTCCAGGCAAGGATAGTCAGGGTTACAGAGTAATTCTGCTGATCTTGTCCAATAGTGTTGGGGACAGTTTTTAAAATCGACATTGACTTTGGTTTAAATAGATAGAAGTCCAAAGGGCAGTCCAACTGTGATCAAAAACATTGTCTGGGATTTATTGCGCGACATCTTTTTTTTCTGCGGCCAACTGCTCGGTCCACCAACACAAAATTTTTTCCAGCTTTATGTCGTTCGTCTTCTCTTTCAAGTCAACACGTATTCGATTACTCGAACTTTCAATAAATGAATTCAATCTTTCATCTATACGACACTGTCCGTTCATCACTCACCTGTTTTAAAACATTTGAGCTATGAAGCTGTGGTATGACTAGGTTGGAAAAAAAAAACGTATGTTTCAATTCATAAATTTCCTTCTCATGTCCATCACAGATTAATCCTAAAAACTACGGAAACGTGTTGGAATATTGTGCTAGATTTCACACGGCTGGTTAAGTTATTCGGTTATACTACTGGTACAATAGGTGAAAACGGAAGTCATGAAAACTGAAGGTTGTTTTGTTAGTGGCGAAAAAAAAACAAACAAACCATGAGCCTCTAAATCTAAAAACATTAAATTCTCTAGGAGAAGACACATAATTTAAATCATGGCAAATATCTATCAAACCCAAAGTAGGCACATTTCATATAAGATTTGAGTTAACATGTGGAAATAGAGAATACGCAGTAGGACCAAATCAAACACCATATCAAAGAAATAAATATTTAATTACAAAATTAAAGATATTTATAAATTACCCACTAAAAAATAAAATAAAATAAAACATTTCAAACAAAAATTAATAACACCCACCACAACACCAGCAAGTGGGTACTGCCCAGAGCGCCGGATCGTTGAAGCTCGTGAGCCAGCGGCTTCCGGGCCCAAATGACACGCTCTACAAAACGGCGGTGTTCTCTCTCTTATGCTCACCAGACCGCAATACCCAAACTACTCTGACAAACATAACTACCACAACAATACATACGCGCATACAATATTCCTCCTCACACTTTTCCTTTTATCTCTCATTCTTTATAATTATCAATAATCATTCTTTACCAATTTAATATACTATAAAAACTTTTCTCCCGCAACTACGAAGTTAAAGTTTACAATTGAAAACACTATATAAAAGTTTTGAAAAATACAAATTTATGAATGTAAATTAAATCACGCCAATTCTCATTGATGGAACTGTAGACTGTTATAGACGATTTTCTGGTCAATATTACCATCATCATCCGACAGCTGCGTTAGCGCTCAACTGCACAAAGAACACAAAGTAGTATTTCAGTCATAAACACCATAAATGTCATTTTTGTAGTCTACGGGCACAAAGAAGTATTGTTAGCAATTGCGTCCTTACCCTCATACACAATTTTTCCATTTCCGGATTAATTCATGCAATATGGTATTTTTTTAAATCCGCAATATACCATGATTAATTTGTGGTACAAAAATCAAAAATGTACTCATAAGGTAATCCACCGTAATTATGTCGAACATAAATAGCCGGCCGAGAGGCGGCTCTCTTATCCTTTTTGGGGGAGGGAGAGTGTCTGTAGCAGTAACCTCACCCACACGTAAGAGTTAGATAGCTTCCCTTTTGGTAGCCACAGTCCCTTCTATCTCATCCCCATTCTGAAACGATATCATTTAATCTAAAAACACTCGTCAATCCCTTCGAGAGTTGAATGTGATTTTAAAAAATCTTTCAGAAAGAATTAACTCACTTGAATAATCATATAGTTTTAACCCCTCCTGAAACCTCTTATTTACTGAAACAAATAACAAAACCAAGATTTATAATCAAGTTTTTTAAAATTCTTTAATTGTATATATTTTATTTAAATTTTTTGAATGCCTACCTTAAACATCTCCTGTTCATCAGCGGGGAAATTGAGAGAATTTTGGATTCATTACCGCCATTAAGCGAAATTTTTGGACAATCTTTGCCCCTCTACATCTTTGTCTGAGATAACTTATTCGCCCCTCTACTTCAACATTTTTCTCAGTGTTTCAGTTGTCCCCGGTAACAATTTAGGAGAAGTATAAAAGTAGGAAACGATTTCAGAGAAAAATGACAACAGGAAATGAAATATAAACGATTCCAAGCCCAAGTTATTTGCCCATTTAAAGGTTTGGCACAATGTGTAAAAATTATTATTAAACTCTAAAGCATGGAGGACAATTGAAATCTGGTAATTAATGAAATATATTTAGCGCGTACTCACATCTTCTTTGGTTCACTCTGAAACTCCTAGTTTATATCTATCTACTCTTACCCAATCTCTATATATCTCCAGTTCACAACAACAAATTACTCATTTCGAAAAGTTAAGTTGGTTAAATATAACTTAGGATTAGTCGTATACAGAACATCCTGTAATTAGGTTAACCAACATAAGTGAATGCGAGATCTAACCATTTTACAGGACATTCCTATCATACAAAAACTGGTAATAGAGGACTAAGAATTAAAAAATATAATAATAATTAATAATAAATTTGATGAGTAATAAAGTATGAAATATTGGTATGGTTGGTAACCATTGAACTGGGGCAAGAAGAAAACCATTAAATTATTATGAAACACTATATATAGAAACCAACCTTGACATTTTAAATTGGTTAACAACTCTAAAGTATGGAGTAGCCCGTTCATAAAACAAAAAATTATCCAATAATTACGGCGATAGGCTTATCTGTTGCTCCTTAGGCCAATAACTACCAAAAAAAATTTTGAAGCTTCAGACTCCAACCGGAAACACCACCCCACACATGCCAAACGCCCCAATTTTTTCATCAATATTTTAAACCAGTACAAATCTTTCATTAACAGCGATTTAGGCATGAATGAGTGCTTTTAGTGCTCCAACAGTTTGGGGTCTATAGTAAATGGTCGAAAAAGGTTAACTTTAGTCAAGTCTCAAGTCTCCACGGCGCTTGGTTTAGGCGCAACCGGATCCTCCGTCTCGCCTCGCCGCTGCTGATGGTTGGCGCCAAACTAAAGGTCGTTGAGGAGACATGAGACCTAAACTAAAGTAACCCTTTTCCCTACCATTTATATTATAGTAGCACATATTCAGAGATCTAAACACATACCTGTTCATCCTTAAAACGACAATCATAGGAATTTTGCCTGTACAAGATGATATCCTTGATGTCAATTAACATCGTAAGCTTATAAAACTAAAATTAATTAAAGGAGGATCATAATACTTCACACAATAATTACCACAATTTGAAAATATAAATACAGAAGTCACTTGGATTTCGACATTGAAACTTTCTCGGTCCCTGCAACTGGAAAGTGGAACTGATTCCTTTAAAGCAGTCAGCAGGTTCTGATTTAGGTACCCTGGTTGTTCGGAATCGCCCAAGTCTCACTCAAGCAAGCTGACTAAACTTCGTTGCCAAAAGGAATTTGTTGCCAGAAAGGAATATTTTCGTCAAACTAGATTTTAATGAGGTCTTATTCTTTAATAACTCGTCCCACCGATAGATCAGCATAGATGAGATCCAATAAAAATTCCTTCATAAGCTCGTCACTGACGGATCATTATCAATGAGATCCAATGATTCCTTCATAGCTCGTTCAGTCCAGTCACTGACAGGGTCACCGATCACTATAATAAGGTCTGATGATTTCTCGAAATAACGAGGTACAAGTAATCTCATTACTGATACGTCAAGACAAAGTTAAAGTAAATAAACTATAAATATCCAGCATTAGCTAACAAAGTAGCATCTGTTCTAATCCTTTTTACCTAAGTTATCAGTAATGATCTAACTTCTAAATGAATCTCTTCTGTAAACTGAATTTCTTGAAGCCGAAGGACTGATTTCCCTCCCAAATGGGGGAATACTTGTTAAATTCTTGTAGGAATTCATGAAGAGGGGGAAATTCTCCACGGTATAGAGGGGAAATTCCCCGCCATAGATGACATTATTCCCAATACTCTCGACGCTCGTTCTCGACAGTGACTGCTCATTCATAAACATAGTCACCGGAATGCGACTTCCAATGTAAGGAGGAGGATGGGCTTGAAGAGGGCAAAAACCCAAGTAATGTTTATTTTCACTCGTAATTGTAATGCAAGAAATATTGCAAACACAATGCAACCAACGAAGTTTCAACTGGAAAAGGTTTCATATAATATGATCTGTTGGATTATTAATAAAAGACGATCTATGTACTTACCTCTTCAGTTCCATGGTAGTGGAGACGTGGAATCCAAAAGACATTCCTGTATTATTATAAGTTTCATATTGTGAGTAACTATTGTGTGAAGTAATATGACTCCATTTAATTAATTTTAGTATTAAAAGCTTACGATGTTTAATTGACAATCAAGATATCAACTTTTACAGGCAAAATTCATATGAATTGTCGTTTTAAGGATGAAGGAATAGTGATTGATCTCCTGAATCTGGTGCTACACTAATATAAAAGGTAGGAAAAGGTTAACTTTATTAGTTGAAGTGCTCATGTCTCTAACGACTTTAGGTTCTGAGCGCCACCACTCACGCAGCGGAGGCGGAGACAGCGAGATCTGGTGCCCTAAACCAGCGCCGTGGAGACATGAGACTTTGCCTAAAGTTACCTTTTTCTACCATTTCTATTAGAACCCAAACTGTTGGAGCACCTAAAATCACTCCTTCATGCTAAATTGATGAATAGGAAGATTTTTTACCTGTTAATAAATTGATGTAAAAAAATGGCGAGGCATGTGGGGGTTTTCCGCGGAGTTGAAGCTTCAAAATTTTTTTGGGTAGTTATTTGGCCTAAAGAAACAACAGATAGCCATCGCCGTAATTATTGATAATATTTTTTTGTTTTATGAACCGGGCCAGTATGAGGACGCATGAAAGCTGTGTAAGTAATTGAAATATCATTTAATACTCACATCTTTACTTGTTAACAACGAGACTCCTAGAGACTTTCTTCCCTTTGTCCCAGTCCTCTACAACAAAATTACCATTTTTGTTTGATTTTGTCTATAGCTATAAGTTAGTTCAGGGATTCCCACCATACTATACCATACCATCCTGTAGAATTACGCATTATTAACGACATGGGAGGAGGATGTATTATATTACGCAATGATTATATAAAAAAAATATATATAAAAGGAAACGTAAAAAAGTGTCAAGTGAATATAAATCAATATCTTACAGTTTTAGTCCATAATCTGGTACCTCCCTCGAGGAATGGGGGGAAGCCGCCAGAGCACCGTATTCGCCTCAAGAGCTCTGAGCGGGAAGCCCTCTATTGCTAAGGCTGCTGAGTCCTGACCGAAGCTCATCTCTGTCTACAATTATGTTCTCGGTGTCTCTCCCTCAGCCCAAGACGGGGTCACCTTTAATTTGCTGATTTTAGTTGTAGTCCTGATGGTGTTGTCTGTACTTGTGGAATTTTCACTTATATAATACGACTTTCGTAGTAGTGGTTTGTCCGATCTGGGGTAATTTCAAGTAGTTCTTTCAGTATGTCAGAGGGACAGACTGTCGTCGGTTCAATACCTCAATCGAAGAAGTTCTTCCGTGCCTTGAGTTCGTTTCGATACCTCTGTGGGTAAATGGGTAGGTTTTCATTGTTTGGGTAATATGACTGAGTAGTTGTCGTATTTTAGTATCTACCTAGCCGAAGTAGTTCCCCTTCAAGCTTGGTTCTTTCGATACACTCTGTGGGGGTAAATTGGTGTTTATATATTCAGAAATTTATTGTATGAATTAAGCCGATATACATATTCAGGATGACTACCTGGGTATTGGTTTTGGATTTAGCTTTTCAATCTTGCGTTACCTTGTCACAACGATTCATAACCTTTGGCGACGAGTCGGGTTTCGACCTTCACTACGCTTATCCAAGGAAACTGATTGTGTCCAGAGAGGTGGCTGAAATCTTTGAAAACGAAGCCGCTTCTGTGTTCAATTTTTCGCACACGCAAAAAGTTACCAGAATGACGCAAACGAGAAAACGGCTAAAAAAGCAGAACTTCATGAGAACACTGTTAACGTCAATCTGGGGCAGACGCGTTGAAGAAGTTTGCGTGCATTTACATTCCAGCTGAAATTAAAGACACTTAACTACGCTACCGGTCTGAATAAAACCTTGTTGATCGGTTAAACACCCAAAACAAACTTGTAGCTCAACAGCAGAAGTATTATGACATTAAAATCAGATTGCTGTGAATCCTTACGGTACTTTTATGTCACGATTGAAGGAAGCGCTAATGTTTGTCAGTTCGGTGATTTGTTTGGATTTAATGGGCGTACACGTATTGTGGCTGGACTATCCCTATAGGCATACGTGCTGAACTCATATCAGAATCTGCTACCACGACACGTCCCTGCCACCTGTATGATAAAGCTCAGACGAAGGAGAACGCTCTGCAAAGTTCAATGGCAGTCACAACACACTATGTTCAAAAACCCGGAAGTTTTCACAAACCTCAAAACTCTAAGTTCCATCAGAAGGCCGCCTAAGCATTGTTAGTTCACGTTGTACTGTTGTGGGTTCATGTTGCGAAAAACTGCAAAGTTTCGTTGTCAGAAGACTGTCGCAAACCCGGACATATCCGCGAAGAACCGTCGTTCCGCGTAAGAAGCCAATCCCATTGTGATAAGGGATGGTAGATCAAGATGATGGCAACGCCCCCACTCCCCCCTTGCGCTGCTGATATGGACACACACCAAAGTTGGAGAACACGATGTACTGCGTGAGACTGCTATCCTGTCCAGATTCCATCCAAGATTCCTGTTCCCGGATGGTACTCTTTCCTGCATCAGTTTTTTGTTAGTTAATTTATCCAGTGTGTATTGATTGTAATCAAAACCATTTTCTGAAAGTAAAGATTAATGAATAAGATTTTGAAAATGAGTTTAGATACTACTGGTTCATCGTTAAGCTGATATAAGTAAGTCTGAATTTTTGCTAGACTAGCCTTACTAATTTGCCCGAGAATGTTCCATGAACCCCAGAAATTGCGAGTAGCTAAATTTTAATAGTGAAAGCATTACTGGCAAGGCCCTAGTAAACGTTGAATTTATGAGCAAGAATGGATTTTACCACTATAATGTTGGTCATTGTCGGTTTCCCACACTCCTGAGGTCGAGAGTGTTTCATCCAGAATGTTTTGTAAAGAATGGTTGGATCATATGATAGGACTTGTTGATGTTGAGCAATCTTACGCAGTCTCCAAGCTTCAGAGAGATGAATTTGTTAGTGAATACTCCCGCAGTCCTGTGTTCGATCCAGGTGTTGGAACTGTTAAAGATTCGAAGCTTGTCTACAATTTAAGCCTATGCAGAGCAAAGTTTTGCAATGCAGGCAGGTCCCTTTGCCATCGTAGTAAGGTTGGGAAAGCCCATAGAACGAGTAGTGAAGAATGACAGCTGATTTCCAACTAGAGCACTCAGACCTGGGCTTCACCCATAGTTTCCTGACATGAAAGCGGATGGTACGATTCGCATATGTGGTGACTACAAGACTACCGTAACATCCTAATCATGACACAAGCTATTTACACCACTTCCTACGATAGAAGATTGCTTGAGTAAGATTGTCGGGGAACACTGTTTTACTAAGCTGATATCAGAGCCGCTTATAATAGTTTGAAGTTTGAGAGAATGTGACCAAAGATAGTGACTTTAGAACACACACAAAGGATTGTTCAGTCCTACTTCTCTACATTCGGTATTTCATCTGCCGGGACCGATATTTGAACGCAAGATTGATGAAACCTTGAGAAAGACAGAGAACACAGCATGGCGATTTGACGACATTCTAATAACTGGACCTGATGAAGAGAGTCACATGAAGAACGTGAAAACTGGTGCTTACAGCACTAGAGAATGAGAGGCTACAAATGCCGGCTAGACAAGTGTGTATAACATGGAGCCTAAGGTGACATTTCTAGGCTGAAGTATCTGCTGCTGACGAATAAGACCGCTGAGTTCGAAAAGTTGAAACAACGCTAGTGAGAGCACCGTATCCTACTACTAGAGCGGAGATGAATATCATTTCTGGTGGTGCACAGTACTATTCACGTTTTAATCCAACATGTCCAACAGTTGTTGAAACACTTAAACCGTTTTAAGACCCCGCTGACCAGAATATTCCACTTTGTGAGATAGAGAAAAGAGAAGCTTTGAATGAGTTAAAAGCGCTGTTATCGTCTGACTTGGTTCAACAGTTTACAACCCTGAGCTGGAGTTAAGGCTTGACACGGACGCTTCAATCCCGTTGGTTTAGAGCTGTTAGTCACAAAATTGGATGAACTGGGACAGAGCGATCCGATCGAGTATATATCTCGAACTCTGACGAAATCTGAGAAGAAACTGAATCAAAGATAGAAAAAGAAGTCCTTGGCACTAAGTATGGGCGACGTAAGAAGACTGCACCGTTATCTTTTTGGACGACCATTTTACCTAGTTACAGACCACAAGCGCTGGAATCTATCTTTCACCCTAGTCGTGTAATTCCTAGCATGGGCAGGTCGATTACAACGATGGTCCATTGTTCCTAAGTCGGTTCAACTTACCAAGATCCAGTTTCCCGACCCACTGGTAAACATTGTAATGGCGTTGACTAATGTTCCCGTTTTCCACTGGCCTTTTGACCAAACGGCAAGACGAAGAGAGTTAGATGACGGTTAACAGAGGATTTGAAAGAACCCTCTAGATACTGTATTCACAGCGTGCACTACTACGGTGAAGACAAACCTTTGATGACGCTGAGTTAATAGCTAGTCTACACGATAATGAGAACCAAGACACATTGGTCGAGTGTTTACAGTCCGTAAAAGGACGTCTGGAACGAGAAAACCCCTGTTGATGTCGAGCTAAAACCGTTTAACACACGTCGCAACGAGTGTCAGTAGACCAGAACTTATTGTCTGGGGATCTCGAGTTGTTATTCCAAGAGTATGAGAAAGAGCGTGCTTTCCTATGCTACATGCAACACACATGGCATTTATCACAGACCAAAGCACTAGCGAGAGGCTATGTATTATTGCCAAACATGATGCTGAGATCGAGAAAATGGATTAAACTATTGTGAACCATTCAACTAAAACCAGAAGAAACCGCTAGAATCTACACCACACCATGGGCTAAAACTAAGGAGTACTTTGGAGCGGATTCATCAGATTTCAGTGACGCCATTTCTTGATCCTATTGGCTGATTAGTTAATGTTCGAATCAAAATGGTTAGAAGTGTTAGAATGACGAATAACATTACAATTAAGAGAGGATTCAAGAGTTACGAGACATCTTTACTTGGGGACTACCCAGATACTATATCAGACAATGGATCGGTTTAACCTTCAGAGAGTTTAAAAGACATTTCACGAACAATAACCAGATTCGGTACACGTGCTATTCCTGCTTACTCACCTGCAAGTATGGACAAGCAGAAGTTGCAGTCGGACTGTTTAAAAGAGCTATGAAACGTGATGATCTTGAAAAACCCTGACGTTATGTGTAACTGGCTGTTGGCTGCTAAAACTACCGCAACACACCACCACACCACTACCGGATAGAGCCTGCAGTTGCGAGAATGAAACGACGGACGAGAACCGCCTTGAGTTTTTCTAACACCGAGTTCGAGTAGTAAGTTTCTGCCAAAGTTGCATTAAACGATCATAACACGATTGACTGAATCGAGACTTCGTGATCTGAAATTGATGACACTATATCGTGCTATGATGAGAACAGAAGTGCTGGAGAAAACGGTGTTATCGAGGGTAAGGAAGGTACAAGAGCTACTGATCAAGACACCTGATGGAGTCTACCGCAAGCATTTTGGACAGGTAATAAGAGATCGTGGTGTCAGAACCGATAGCAACAAACGAATCCCGGATACACCGAGAGTTGAGCTGGAGACAAGAGTATGAGCACAGTTTCTACAGCTACTGATGGGTGAATTCGAGAAAACAGCTAGCATACCTGAGAGTACAAGAGCCGAAAACTTCGATTATAGTGGTAATACAACCTCAAATCTACCCCGAGCCTGCACATAAACGGCAGCATTGAACCTATACTCACTGCACCAACGCTGTACTTAACCACGGTTGAGCATGCCATAGAAATTAACGTAAGCACTATGAAACCTAACCTATGTAAGAAAGCATGAATTGCCATGACCCAAATTTCGCTTCTGGCCAAGCAAAACTTTGCACATGATAGAAACCACCAGATCAAGGCTAAGTTACCGCAAACGGGAGGAACATAAAACACGTTTCATTATCACATTTATGACAAGTTGTTTTATTTTGAATGTGTAAATATAACACACATTAATCCAGTAAATTATCCAAATCAACATAAAGTTATAAATATTCCCTGTCACGTCTTTATTTTTTGAAGAGAAACACGTTATTTTTTGTTTTAAGACGGAATGCGCTAAGTTTAAAAATCGTGTATGCGAGCGCAACACGTTTCAAATTTTCACGTGAGTTCACTTACATTTTGTAGATTACATTTTGACCACGATTTCAAACATTTAAATTTTGTACGATGATTTATATCAATCACATTTTTTTAACGAATTCAGTAAATTATTAAATCTAATTTGTTTTTAACACTTTTTTAGTTGAACGGGGATGTATATATTCTAGTAAATTAATGTATAATAACCGAAATACTATTCAGATGAATACCTGGGTTTTGGTTTTGGTTAGCTTTCAAATCCTTGCGTTTACCTTGTCACACACCAATCATAACATTGGGTAACCTATTATTATACTGAAACAAAATACAAAACCCAGATTTAATAATCAAGTTTTCAAAATTCTATTATTCTATATGATTTATTTAAATATTGAATGCAAACCTTAAACAAAACTTGTTCATCTTTGGGAAATGTGATAGTATTTGGATGTCAGTTAAATCGTGGTATAAAATGTGTGGTATAAAATGTTAATCTGGTCTAAATACATTTTTTAAAATTAAAAAAAAATAATAGCGCGTCGTCACTAACGATTAATGAAATCCAGATCAGGGGGGGTCGTTAATCTAACCTCCAAATCCAGTAAGATGCAGATCCTGAAAAAATATATCAAGTTAAAATTGATTGTGAGAAAAACAATCTTAGTGATTAAAATGTTTAGGGTATCTGAAGCTAACAAATATTTAATCATTTTTTTCTTTCTACTTAATATCATGAATTTCTTTAACTTAGGATAGGATAATCTAACTAATGATACATTGTAGTTCAGTGAGATTCAAAGTGTGCTTGTTAAAAGAATAAGACAATGAAGGCTCCTCACCGTGGGTAATTTCCTATTTGACTTCTTTGTTTGAACTTAAGTTTGACGGGCTCGCTCGGCGCTATTCTGAAAATATATCAACATTAAAACACATTAAATTGTTTCTGTACTATACTCGCAGTGGTCCGACATGGAGGCCTCCAACCTCCATCGAAGTTTCGACCCTAGCCAAAATCACAACCCCCGACCCTTTCTAATCCCAGCTAATAAACTCCAGGTTCTAGTCTCGGTTAATTCTCAGTAACCACCCCTGACATTCGGCTCCCAATTAGAAATAAGGAAAAAAAAGCACCTCACGGGTAAGGTCTTGCCTCTGCTTACACATAGGTACCGGCCGAAGAGGCGGCTGTCTTCCTTTTGGGGGAGGGAGAGTGTCTGTAGCAGTAACCTCCACACACTTATAGTTTAGCATCGCTTCCGCTTTTTGGTAGCCCACCCTTCAAATTCATCCCCATTCTGAAAACGATATCATTTAAATCTAAAACACTCGACAATCCCTTCAGGAGTGATGTGAATTTAAAATCAATTCATATAATAATTAACATCAATTGACTAATAATAGAGTTTAACCCTCCTGAAACCTACTTATTTACTGAAACAAATCCAAAACCAAGATTATAATCAAGGTTTTTTTTAAAATTCTTTAATTCCTATATGATTTATTTAAATTTTTAAATATTTCCCTTGAGCAGATCGTCAGCGGAAAATGCGAAAGTATTTGAAAAACGTCGTTGCAGCCCTGTCAAGGCGAAATTCTGGACAACTTAGGCCCACGCTGTCATTTTTGTCTTTAAGTATTTGATGACGCCCCGCTACTTTCCACTGTTTGTCACAGTGTTCCGTTGTCCCTGTTTCCATAGTGCTTACTAAACATAAAATTAAAAAATTAGATAAAAATATGAATTTAAGAGTTTTCAAAATTTTAGACTCTCAAGTTGGTTAAAAACGTTTAAATATTATTGTATAATACGAGCGCCCTGCTATTTATGATATGTTAGTCATGCAACTTGAATTAGAATCAAATTAGCAAACTGAAGAGCGAACTATGTATCACAAGACTAAAGAACGAACTGGGTTTATGTCAAAATCAAGAGTCAAGAAGAAGTTTCAGAACTCGTATCTTTTTAACGATAAAAAAGTATCTGGTTAGGACCTGCAGAAGGAACGAGTTTGTGTTTTGAGTAGATTTATTGTTTTGAGTAGAATTTGATTAGTTTGGAGGAGCATCGCGGCTCTCGACAGTCAAAGTACAATATTGTGTATACATGCCGTTTACAATCTTTTCAGAGTCTTCATATTTATCTTACTATTATCTGTTTGATATTTATTTTCTATACCAAAAAATAAATTGCAAATTTGCAAAATTTGTGTCACAAAAATTATCATATGGTGAATTTTGCACTAATATAATTTTTACGAGCAGATGTCAGATTTTCATCTCCTACTTACACTATAACTGTTTGAACTGAAATATTAAAAAAAATCGTTAACTTTGATCCTTTTGTATGCAAACTACAAACCTTTAGCTCATCGGGGACAATCGATGACCATATAAGATAGTCAGTCTCCATGTTTATCTTTCGTTTTTTTACAAACGATTTTAACTCTCCCCTTACACGATCCTCCCAATAAGGTTAGTACACCTCTACAATCATAGCTGAGTGAGTTTTTAATGATTGTGAAAAAATAATAAAAAGCAATAGTTTAAACAAAATAACCAGGTCATCTAAGTAAACCTTTAAATCAATATAAGAAACATGAAAATAACTCAATATTAGTTAGGTCTGACTGTTTTCTCTATTATAGATTCTTGAAAGAACGGAAAAATGCTAGTGTCAAATAATGCTCGAATTTATTACGTTATAAAAATGCTTAAAACAATTAATACATCTCAGGGTGTTGGTATGTGTCTCAGTGAGTTTTTAAGAAAGTTGTTCAACTGTTGTCTCGGTTCAGTTTCCCAGGTTCCATAGTGCTTTAGCCCCAAGTTGGGGTAAAAACGTTTCAATATTATTGTATAATAACGAGCCCCTGCTCTAATGATAAGTTAGCATGCAACTTAATTAGAAACACAAATTAGCAAACTGAAGAGCGAACTATGTAATCACAAGACTAAAGATCGAACCTGTGTTTGCTGTCAAAATCTAGAGTCAAGAAGATGTATAAGAACCCAATCTTTTTAAGATAAAATAGTTGGTGGGGCAGGACATGCAGAGGAAAGAGTTTTTGTTTTTTGAATAGATTAAATGATTTAGTAGATTTTGTTAGTTTGGAGGAGCATCGACGGCCTTCTCGACAGTCCAAAGTACAAGATACGAAATGAAACTAGCAAATGAGATACGCTCGGGCCTTACGCGAGATCTGTTGAGGTAGATTTAATTGTTTTAGTAGATTTTATGTCCATTGACTTGGAAAAAATACGTACTACTAAAACAACACCCTAAACAAGTGTGAGTTTATAATGAGCAAATATTCCCTACTAAAATATATAGAATGTCAAGATAGAAATACACATCAAATAGCAAAAATTACGTGAAATAAATCAATTAAAATGTAACTTGTTTCGGCGGACCATAGCCTCAGGTGCCGAATTCCTAATATGTTGTAGCGTGAGCGAAGAAATAAAACAATCTGATAACACTTAATCATAGAGGCTAGGGAAGAACAAATCGTTTAATAACAATCTGATAGCAATCAATGTTCAATATATATAACACATAATAGGGCGTTTTTGGTTCACGACAGTTCCTTCGATTCCTCCGTTTCATTCTCTCCACCGTCGGGCTCTTCCATTGCAATCAGTCCTATTTTAAATCTATCTTGTGTGACTCATTGAAATGAGTGAAAAATATTGGTGTCCTAAATAAAACTTAAAAAGTTTCGGCTGGGTACGGTGATACTTTAATTAAGAAACACGTTTTTGGTTCATGTGGAACTGAGACGTCTCTTTAAATATTTATGACAAACAATCTGTTATCTTAGATCGTTTTCAGATTTCCCTTTTTTCTAGAATGTCATTCTTCTAAACACATCTGTTTCTCTTCCAATCTGTATCTTCCCAGGGGGTTTCATGTATCTTCCCTCTAATTTGATACTATGTATTTCTTAATTTTGTTAAATGTATGTAAATTTAATACCATTTCTAATAATTTCTAATTCTAATTGGTCGCGAATATATAAATGTATCTTCATTTCACTACTCTCTCATCGTCACTAAACCTAAAGATACATAACTAATAAAACAACGAATGCAATATATTCTTTCTGTGTGGAGAGGTGGTACTAAAGACACGTCAATTAGTTCGCTTGCTGCCACGTGAAATCGTGGTGACGGTATGATCGATTGATGGTTTTAGTTTAGTTCCGACAAAGGTGTTTTCGTCATATTGGCTGTTGGGGAAGGATAAGGTTAAAGCGTTAAAAAACACCAGCAGGGGGGGGGGGGAGGGGGGGGGGGGGGGGGGGGGGGCTTGTCACGTCAATTCTTAACAGACCCAGTTTGAAACAAAATAGAAAAGTTACCGACCGTAAGAGTTCTCACTGGGTAAATGGATACCCTAGTGTATTACAGGTAGCGGTACAAGTAAAGCACCAACGATAGTGGTTTTTGGGGGGGGTTTTTTTTTTCTTTTTTTTTTTATTTTTTTTTTTTTTTTTTTTTTTGCTGTAGCAGTAGCAGTTAAACATGTACTAATGAAACAGGGCCTTAACGTCATTCATGTATCGACAAGCTTTAACGGCATGTTCGTAGTCCTTCTCTTCCTCCACTCGAGACTAACTATTTCAGGAACACTGTATACTCCAAGTAGGGCCCTATTTCCTGGGTTTATAGTTAATGAAACTCTTTAATTATAAATGTCGTAATCATATACATATGCTCTGGGGAGTAATCTCCCCCCCTCCTTGGAGGAAAACTTACACTCACAGAGTTTTGTAATCATTAAATGGGTTTACATTTTAAATACTAAACCATCTATTAATATAACGGGGGTTAGAATTTTAACACTGTGGACAGGTGGGCCGGGGTTAACGCGTGTATTCTGGAGTATTCCACTTTACACACTCTCTTGTCTCTTCATGTAGATTGGAGACGTTTATAAAGATGCGCAGTGTTAGATCTCACATTTTCCCATTTTGAAGCTTCTAACCTCACCGTCAGCTTGTTTCCTAGCGTCCCGGAAGGGTAACGGAGGGGGGAGACTGGGATAACTATCATCAATACTAATAATTTCAAGATGTGTGTGTGTGTCTGTGTGAAATTTCCGAACGGCTTAAGCCTTAATCAAGAAAACTGTAAGAGTTACGGGGCTGGTTTTTGTTCGGTATAGTGCCGAGAAAACTCTGACGAAGCCAAATGATAAAGGTTTTTTAAATCGGTCGGTGGTAAGTGGTTTAATTGATCATTTTGTGACCCGAATGTGATAATAAAGTGTGTGTGTGTGTGTGTGTGTGTACTCTCTCCCTCTCTCCCTCTCTCCCTCTCTCCCTCTCTCCCTCTCTCCCTCTCTCCCTCTCCCCCGCTCCCGCTCTCCCGCTCCCCCGCTCCCCCGCTCCCCCGCTCCCCCTCCTCCCCCTCTCCCCCTCTCCCCCCTCTCCCCCTCTCCCCCTCTCCCCCTCTCCCCCTCTCCCCCTCTCCCCCCTCTCCCCCTCTCCCCCTCCCCGCTCTCCCGCTCTCCCGCTCTCCCTCTCTCCCTCTCTCCCTCTCTCCCTCTCTCCCTCTCTCCCTCTCTCCCTCTCTCCCTCTCTCCCTCTATCCCTCTCTCCCTCTCTCTCTCTCTCTCTCTCTCTCTCTCTCTCTCTCTCTCTCTCTCTCTCTCTCTCTCTCTCTCTCTCTCTCTCTCTCTCTCTCTCTCTCTCTCTCTCTCTCTCTCTCTCTCTCTCTCTCTCTCTCTCTCTCTCTCTCTCTCTCTGTCTCTCTGTCTCTCTGTCTCTCTCTCTCTCTCTGTCTCTCTGTCTCTCTGTCTCTCTGTCTCTCTGTCTCTCTGTCTCTCTCTCTGTCTCTCTCTCTGTCTCTCTCTCTCTCTCTCTCTCTCTCTCTCTCTCTCTCTCTCTCTCTCTCTCTGTCTCTCTCTCTCTCTCTCTCTCTCCCTCTCTCTCTCTCTCTCTCTCTCTCTCTCTCTCTCTCTCTCTCTCTCTCTCTCTCTCTCTCTCTCTCTCTCTCTCTCTCTCTCTCTCTCCCTCTCTCTCTCCCTCTCTCCCTCTCTCTCTCTCTCCCTCTCTCCCTCTCTCTAAAGTGAGGAGACAAACAAAACAACCACAATTATTGTAAGAAAAGGACACCTTGCAATGAAACAAAAGTGACAAGTTAGTAAAATGTGTAAAGGATGTGTAAGATATGTGGCGTAACAAAGGAGAGTTTCCGAGAAACAACCGACATAAGCCATTTTAAGACAAATTCACGTTGAACAGTCAAACCACGAATTGGTTTCAAACCACGAGTTGAAGGAGATTCTAGATTAGCCGGGTAGATTTTTATACCTCAGGAGTTTTAAATCTAATTAATTAATTAATTAGTTGTAAATTTAATTAATTAATTAATTAATTGTAAATCTAATTGGATACTTGTCTTTAATATCCTCGCATTATAGCTTTCATAATACAAATAAAATCACTTTTTAGTATACTAATAAAGTTTAGTTGTGTGTAACCTGCTGCTAGGCTACTCTATAGTTTATTAATTAAGTTTAGTTGTGCGTGACCTGCTGCTACGTGACCAACTAATGACAACTATTTTGGCTATTAACCATCATACAGTATGACGTATGTACTATGTACTATGTAAGACTATGTAAGACTTACCAAATTTGCTAATATCGTTTAAGTCTTTTTTTTTTTATTGAAATCTTTCAATTATTATCATCAGAATTTATTACAATATCAATGTTGTATAGAATTTCTAAAAATGGACTAGAGAAACCAAAAAATGCCTTGACAAGTGTACAGCGATGATAACAATCAGGGGACACCAATACACCCAAATAACTAAACAAAAGGCCTCGAGAGACCTGATGAAAAGTCGAGCAATTACATTGGGCCCCAAGTGCAGAAGGAGAAAAATGGGCAAATAATATGAGCTGTGAGCTTAGGAGGCATTTCTAGGTTTTTAAGAATAATTGCCACAACCCAAAAATTCTCAATTACAATTGGCTGATTTGTAATATTTCCAATGGAATGAAGTTTTAACGATAAAATTTAAATAATTGAATATAAAAGACTAAATCAAAATTGTATCCGAATAAAGCAAAAATGCGTGATGAGTACCTCAAAAAAAAATAAAAACAAAAATAATAGAGAAATACACTACCCGTAGTCTGGAGAAAAAGAATTGTCAGGATCTGAACTAGGGTCAATATCTACAGATGCAGTACAAACATGTTCCTTCCAGATGTGTTTAATAAGTTCTGTTTTAAACACACCTGGTCTGATAATCTCTCGAAGGGAAAGAGGAAGTCGGTTCCAAGTGAGATGAGCTCGATAAAAGTAAGATTTAGATATAGCTGAGCCATGTGAAATTGAAGATATTACTGATAAGTGATCAAGATGTGAGCTTCTCAGTCGGCTTGACCCGGAGAAGAAAGTAAGGTACTGAGGCAGAGTGGTGCATGGGTGGTATTGATGCACTAGGGAATGAAAGAACTTGAGATCATGGTAATCAAACCTGTACTTTAGGGGCAGAATATTTAACTGTTTACAATGGGCATTATAGATTTCCTCTACACTATAGCTTACACCGTAATCATTACGAATCCATTTGAGGGCCCTTTTCTGCAATCCTTCAAGCCTATTGATAGTGCTACTGGACGCTGGTCGCCAGATGATGGGACAGTGTTCGAATATTGAGCGTACAAGAGTAAGATACAAGACTCTTCTCTTGTTCAGATCATTAATAAAATGACAATTTCTCTTAAGCATGCCAAATTTTTGGTTAGCTTTACCATATAGAGCATCGGCCTGGCTATTAACATGACTTTCATAACTAAGCTAGTCAAAGATATTGGCCTATAATTCTTAATGTCATTCTTGGAGCCTTTCTTGTGTACTGGAACAACAATTGCATATTTCCAATTTGAAGGTAGGAAGCCGGATACATAGCACTTTGTGAAAAGAATCTCCAGTGCTGGGGCTAACGTAAAGGCACATTTTTTAAGAACTTCACCATGGATTTTATCCGGTCCCATAGCTTTTCTAGTATTCAAATTCTTGAGAATATCTACTATCCTAGACGAACTGAAAAGGGTAGATACATAATCAATATCATCCTGTGTGAGTGTGTTATCAACATGTACATCATAATCACTAGGCGATGAGAACTGTTGATGAAAAAAGGTATTAAATAGGTTTGCTTGGTCAGAATGATCACTTTTGTGTACATCTTCTAGGTGAATCTGTTCAGGTATGCGAGTATTCTTAGATGTTGCTTTTACATAGGACCAGAATTTCTTTGTAATTAGATTCGAATCATCCTCGTCCTCAAAGCTAGATGCCATCTTGTTGGAGGCAATTTTCTTAAAATCGCTTCTGCTTTTAGAGAACTTAAAGTACTTCTCAGCCTTGCAGGAAGGGTCCGTGGTTTCTTTATAACTTTTGTGTAGCCTTTCTTTTTCTAGGCAGGCCTGATGAGACTCAGCGTCAAACCAAGGAGGTTGAGCCCTGCCTCCAATTTTAATCTTTGGAATATGTTCATTGGTTCTTTGCTCTAAAACCTCCTTAAACTTGTTCCATGATGTTTCCATATTACCAGTGAACTCTGCCTGCCAGTCAATATCTGCAAGGTCTGCATTAAGTGCATCCCAATTTGCTCTTTTAAAATTTAAAGATTCCCTCTTTTGCGATTTGATGCGCTTCACCTTTGATTTCAAAGTAAAGGAGACTGCAAAATGGTCGGACTTACATGGAATATTATGTTCTGAAATTTTTATATCGGAGATAAGATGGGGTTTATCGGTTAAGACTAGATCAAGAATGTTTCCTCCAGTATGTGTTGGACTGGTAATAAGTTGTTCTAAACCAAAGTTACTAAAAGTATCTAGAAAGAGCTGTTCAACCGGATTGCTGCTACAGTAATTCTGCCAATCAATACCAGGTAGATTAAGATCCCCTGCAATTACAATACCTCTAACACCTCTACGTTGCCTTGCCTTCCTAACATAATCTTGGAAGGCGTTATGATTGTTGGCCCCTAAAGTACCTACCCTATAGAAGCTGCAAAGAATAAGTTTACTACCGTCCCTAAATTTGAACATCTGTTTTACTAATGTATTTCAATAGCTAGCAATTAACTGACTGACTGACTGACTAACTAACTAACTAACTAACTAACTAACTAACTAACTAACTAACTAACTAACTAATTAACTAACTAACTAACTAACTAACTAACTAACTAACTAACTAACTAACTGACTAACTAACTGGCTGACTAACTAACTAACTAACTAACTAACTAACTAACTAACTGACTAACTGACTGACTGACTAACTAACTAACTAACTAACTAACTAACTAACTAACTAACTAACTAACTAACTAACTAACTGACTAAAAAACTAATTAATTAACTAATTAACTAACTAATTAGTTAATTACTCACTGTCACTGGGTTGACGTTGGTATCTCAGCTCAGGTTGTGCGACTTCTGTCTCTGTCTCCTTTCTCATCCTGAAAGCACAGCTTAATGTTAAAACATTCTCTATTATAGCCCAACATATAACATATATGACATGTTACCAAATACTAGAGAGACATATTGTAATATTATTGGTAATATAATATAAATATTACAACACTAGTTAATAGTTATGTAATGTAATCAATACTATAATTCATGCTAAAAAACTGACTACCAAAGAATACTATCAGCTTCCTCCCTGTGACCACTGGCTTTCTAGTCATTATTATAATTGAAAGATTTATTTCTGTATGTCTGTCTGTCTGTACGACCGCCCAAGTTCAAATCAGATGAGAAATAGGAAGTAGCATAGTAACCATGGTGATGGTGTTCAAAAGCGCACGTACGTGCACGTGCAAAGATTTGCGAGCGACATTTTTATCGGTTTTGTGGTAATTACGTTGTGTTCAGTGCGAGCTACATTTTAATCGGCTGTATCTTCGGTTGTGAGGGATATTTTTTGATGCGATAAAAACTGACTACCAAAGATTACTATTAGCTTCCTCCCTGTGACCACGGGCTTTCTAGTATATTAATAAACTAGTTATACAGAATGTAGTTTACATAATGTACCACTAGTTGGAGGTGGTATATATACACAGCTCAATAAGAAGGGACTGTGGTTATGTAGTAACTAGTTTAACACTACTAGTGTAGTTATGTAGTAATACTCTCAATGAGATTACTGAGGGTACGTGTCACGAGATTAACACATCCCATTTGTCATTTCCCAAACCACAAAATGAATAAAGTAATGTGAAAATAGATCTCACACAGATAAATCATATCCCTCCTGGCTTACTGTTGCCAGGGTTACTATTGCCAGTGTTACTGTTACCAGGGTTACTGTTGCCAAGGTTACTGTTGCCAGGGTTACTGTTGTCATGGTTACTGTTGCCAGGGTTACTGTTGCCAGGGTTACTGTAACCAGGGCCGGGTTACTGTTGCCAGGGTTACTGTTACCAGGGTTACTGTTGCCAGGGTTACTGTTGCCAGGGTTACTGTTACCAGGGTTACTGTTACCAGGGTTACTGTTACCAGGGTTACTGTTACCAGGGTTACTGTTGCCAGGGTTACTGTTGCCAGGGTTACTGTAACCAGGGTTACTGTTACCAGGGTTACTGTTACCAGGGTTACTGTTGCCAGGGTTACTGTTGCCAGGGTTACTGTTGCCAGGGTTACTGTTGCCAGGGTTACTGTTACCAGGGTTACTGTTGCCAGGGTTACTGTAACCAGGGCCGGGTTACTGTTGCCAGGGTTACTGTTGCCAGGGTTACTGTTGCCAGGGTTACTGTTGCCAGGGTTACTGTTACCAGGGTTACTGTTGCCAGGGTTACTGTTGCCAGGGTTACTGTTACCAGGGTTACTGTTACCAGGGTTACTGTTACCTTTACCTAGTCTCATGTATAATTAACAAGCTGGTGTCCGAATATTGATAATAAGAATTTTCTAGATCAGCCATATTACAAAACCACGTGTATTTGTGGCAGAATAGCAATACCGGCAAAGCTATTCTAAGAAAACAACATATTCCAAGGATTTCAGCAACTTTCGTGGTAAATATCATATTGGGTTCGTAGTATGAGGGACCACGCCATTTTTTATAAAGAATGTGTGAGAATTAGGAGGTGTAATGAGTTGGACACACTCCAACATTCTTAAATTGTAGGGTACAAATACAATATAGGTCCAGCGTAATGTAATTACTAGAAAATAGTGAACTTTATAACTGTTTAAAACGGCTGGAGGCGGGCGGGGGACTGGTGGTAGTGACTAGTGGTGTTGGTGGTGGATGTGGTGATGGTAGTGGTGGTGGTGGTAGAAACTTAACGAGAGGTATTATCTTCTCAACAGTAGAATCCCAGTTGATACTCAAACAGGGATTAAACAGGAACTAGCTAAACTGTAAAGGTATCCAGGGTATCCAGGCCAGGTACAGTAGTAACAGTAGTAACAGTAGGCCTACAGAGTACAGAGCAGCTATTATCATGTATTGTCACAGAGGGGCCAGCAGAGGGGCCAGCAGAGGGGCCAGCAGAGGGGCCAGTAGAGGGGCCAGTAGAGGGGCACAGTAGAGACTAGAGGACCACGTGTTTTAGCTTGGTAGTAAAGTAGGTAGTCCTCAGTAACACCTTCAACAATCAGCACGGCGTCCTATTTCCTGCCCTCTCTATTGTAGTCCTCTCTCAGCAATCTCCTGTCTCATGAATATAATCTCCTGTCTCCTGTCTAATGAATATGTATTAACAATATAAAGAGGGAGGAACATGTTAATTAACATGTTCCTTTCACTAATTGACTCAGCTTCTGTATCTAATCACATAATCTCCCTAAAAACAATAAGACCCACAGTTCAGGTGAAGCAATAAGTATCTCCTGAACTGTGGGTCTCCTGATTCTCGCTCTCTGTTCATTATCTACACTGCTCGCTCTGTCCGGCTCTTCGGTAGTGGTCTAGTGTCCAGCTAGTTGGTCTAGTGTCCAGCTAGTTGGTCTAGTGTCCAGCTAGTTGGTCTAGTGTCCAGCTAGTTGGTCTAGTGTCCAGCTAGTTGGTTTTAAAGTTCTGTGTTGAAAGCTACTGGCATAGATTTTTATGCCCCCCCCCCCCCCCCCATTTGTGAAAATTGTGTGGAAGCTACAAACTTTGCGTAGTGCGGAAAACGACTTTTAGTGCGAATATGTGCGGGAACCGGCTTAAAGTGCGATTCTGCACCCGCCGCACTTTTATGTCGTAGTATGATGGTATCTCAATATTATTGTGGAATGTTACTAATTAAGCAGAATACATCCATTATTCCTAATAATAATGTAATGCTTCTAGTATATACTGTTCCTATCACTGTTTTTTAATACATATATACAATATACATGACATGATATAGCATATTATATATAGCTGATATAGCTGATCATACAAACACAACCCAAACTAAACCTATAACTTGCATTGTCTGAATGTTTGAAACTTTCCTATTTAGACACAATGATAAAGTTGCCGTTATTGGTTCTTCTCTGCATCCCTTTATCTCACTGTGGCAAGACTACTAGAAGGAGAGTAGCTGGAGAGATAGCACCAGTTAGTGCTACACAATCTCGCACTAAGGATGACAACGAGAAGGCGTACTCTGCTAACCATGCTATAGACCTGGATCTTGAAACAAAGGCTACAACATTAGCTGATGGTAAAGATGAGCTCTGGTTTAAATTAGCTCTAGACCAGGTATATTGTGTTGAACAATTGATTAGGTATATCGGTGATGGTACTGCTAAACAAACCTGGCTCTGTCCTGAGAAGGCCTCGTGTACCTGTGAGGGGGTTGATTGCGGGAAATTCACCCTCACAGTGTACATAAAGGGGGGATCTTCTGACAACCTTGCCTCTATATCCGACTGTAAATATGGGGATAGGATCAAGATGGTGAAAACACAAGGAGGAAGCTTTGCTTTAAATGAGATAGCTATAATCGGGGGAAAAGGTGATTTATCTTTTAGCTTACCTATTAAAATTTGCATTCAAAATCATTCCGCGGTATAACCAATTAACTTTAAACTTGTTACATTTGACACTAGTAGACAGTATAAGTAGTATGCATTTAACACAAATTTCTACTTTTCAGTTTGTTCTCCAGGTAATAATATGGACACCAATTCAAAGGAATGCAAGGAATGTGAAGCAGGAACATTCAGTGCTGCTGGATCTGCAACCTGTTCTAACTGTGAAGCAGGAACATTCAGTGCTGATGGATCTGCAACCTGTTCTGACTGTGAAGCAGGAACATTCAGTGCGGCTGGATCTGCAACCTGTTCTGAATGTGAAGCTGGGAAATACAGTGAAGTTGGATCTGCAACCTGTTCTGACTGTGAAGCAGGAACATTCAGTGAGGTTAGATCTGCAACCTGTTCTGACTGTGAAGCAGGAACATTCATTACTGTTGGATCTGCAACCTGTTCTGACTGTGAAGCAGGAACATTCAGTGAGGTTGGATCTGCAACCTGTTCTGACTGTGAAGCAGGAACATTCAGTGCTGCTGGATCTGCAACCTGTTCTAACTGTGAAGCAGGAACATTCAGTGAGGTTGGATCTGCAACCTGTTCTGATTGTGAAGCAGGAAAATTCAGTGAGGCTGGATCTGCAACCTGTTCTGAATGTGAAGCTGGGAAATACAGTGAGGCTGGATATGCAACCTGTTCTGACTGTGAAGCAGGAACATTCAGTGCTGCTGGATCTGCAACCTGTTCTGACTGTGAAGCAGGAACCTTCAGTGAGGCTGGATCTGCAACCTGTTCTGACTGTGAAGCAGGAACATTCAGTGCTGCTGGATCTGCAACCTGTTCTGACTGTGAAGCAGGAACATTCAGTGAGGCTGGATCTGCAACCTGTTCTGACTGTGAAGCAGGAACATTCAGCGAGGCTGGATCTGCAACCTGTTCTGACTGTGAAGCTGGGAAATACAGTGCTGCTGGATCTGCAACCTGTTCTGACTGTGAAGCTGGGAAATACAGTGCTGCTGGATCTGCAACCTGTTCTGACTGTGAAGCAGGAACATTCAGTGCTGCTGGATCTGCAACCTGTTCAGATTGTGAAGCTGGGAAATACAGTGAGGCTGGATCTGCAACCTGTTCTGACTGTGAAGCTGGGAAATACAGTGCTGCTGGATCTGCAACCTGTTCTGACTGTGAAGCTGGGAAATATAGTGCTGGTGGATCTGCAACCTGTTCTGGATGTGAAGCAAGTGGATGTAGTAAGTAGTAACATTTTAACATCCTCATTCATGGTCGTAGTTACTGTAATATTTTCTAAAATCGGTATTCAATCTAAGTTATTTCAGCGGTATTTGAGCTATATATAATAATGTTTATATATACTATCAATCCTAGTCTGAAACAACAATAAATTATAGAATCATTACCAACTATCCTGAATACTTTCTTACTAATTTGAATGGGCAGAATGTAAATATTTCAGCTAGTTGCAACACTCCTCTGGACCCTCAGTTGAACATCAAAGTGGCTCAGTCCGCACTACCGGCTGAACATGGAACTGAAATAACTTACAGCTGTTCACAGAAACATGCTAAAAAAGACGTGAACGTGAAGGCTATTTGTCAGGATGGACGGATTAAATTCACGGATAATGTATATTCACCTTGCTCAAAAACAGGTACAAACTGCTTACTGCATGATATATTTTATTAACTGAATGTAAATATTCATTTTAACCAAGTTAATTAGATATTAGATAGAGATAAAATGTAATAATTGTTCCTTCCGATGGGGCTTGGTTGAAACAATTATTGCATTTCGTAAACTAAAATCATTTACCAACTAGAGTTTAAATTTCAATATTTTATTAAGAGCTCTAGCTAGTAACTAGTGACTATAATCTATATATATCCTATAAAATAAGATATAAATTACCAATATTGTTCCTAAACGCACACCAGGTATCTGCAAGGAGTAATGGTTACTACGGTTCAACAATATTGGATCTGATTTATCAGACACAAAGTTTTAACTATTTAATTTAGCACGGACTGTGGCCGGTGGCCCGTTTCACAGTGTGGTGGTTCTTGTAACTCTTGTTATTATACGTTGTAGGCTACATAATATAACATATGTCAAGTGAATGTTCAGTCCTCTTGAGATTTAGAATGTATTCAGAACGTTCACGAACATTTCATTTACAGACAATAGGGTTAAGTATCATAACCATTATTATAACCAATGTGAATCTTGATAGATTGAATTATTAGTAGTGACCAGGTCAAGGTGATGTCAAATTCTTGGAAAATATTTTAGTTTCTGAGGAAAAGCAGACATTGTGATAGTTTGTGTTGCTAGTATTTTCTATGAAAGTAAACATCTTATTAGTTATTAAAGGCTACAGTAATATTTCATTGTTAATGCAATACTATTTACAAGCAGGAGAGATAAGTAAAATTACTGAAGTTTCTCAGAGCACTAATAACACTGTTAAATAACACACTACACTAATAACACTACACTAATAACACTACACTAATAACACCTGTTGAATAACAGTTCGTAGTACTGATAATGTTATTTCCAAGAAATGTAGAAAACAAAATGTGCACTCTCTCTTTTCTGTCGGCTGAAATGAAGCTTATAATTCTACGTCATTATAGTGTCGTGTGTGACTGATAGAGAGATGGGTTTAAATAGCCCCCCCCCCCCCCCCCCCCCCTTGCTTAAAACTTCTTAATTATTACAAGTATTGTGCTCAACCCTGATGGTTGGTGAAATAACTCGAGATAGCAGTTACAAGTACAACTCCCTTTTTCAGGTTCCAATAGTGTAAAAGTAAACTCCTTCAGTAAGAAGGAATTAGCTGCTTGAAAACCTCGCCACCTAAAGAACAGCAAGTCATTTTAATATGCACGTTCTATTAAGTGTGCGCATTATTCAGTTCAATTAACCTTATATAACTATTTCCGGGAATTATATGCACTAAAACTCGTCGACACTGAGAGCTGATAATTTGCAGATTTTTCCCACAAGGAACCGAAGGTTTTATCAGCACATACTGCGAGTCACCTCAGACTGGCTGGCGGAAAGTTTCAAAACAAATAACAGTGGCGCACTATATATTACACACTATTATATTGTATCATGCGCACGTATCACATTACACATCTTACACAAGCTACCGTCAATAGTTTTAACAAATAATACCTTCGCTTCTTCTGGCCGCAAATTCCCTTCAGCAAGCTGTCAGGAATCCAAAACGTATCAAGAGTAATACGGTAAGAAAATTCGTACCAAAGAAAGAGTCCCCGACAGTCTCTCTCACTGCCTTTAAATACTACTATTCACGTGACACATATGCCGGTCACGTAAACTAATACCATCCAAAAAGGGTACACCTAAACAAACATGTCAATCTGTAGGACCGACTGTCACGTGACCTCAGTTATCCCTTATATGGCACAAGGAGCTGCAATTGATCAGCTCTTAATTGGGCTGCAATCCTTGACAGGCCTATAATTACCCAATTTTAAATGAACGATATCTCATTCTACAGAATGATGAGAGCGTAAACAGAATGCTTCCCGGAATCAGCACAATGAAGGGAACAAGATGCTGTTGGAATTTCAATTATTCATCTTCCACCCGTAGTCCCTACAAAAGAGGTGGCAAATAAGCCTAATTAAGGAAAGTGAAGTGGAAACAGCTTGCTAACCGTGTGTAATGAGGTTAAGAACAAAAGGCCAATAAAAACAAGGAAAGAAGAACTAGAAGTCTAAAATGATGTGTACACTGGTGAAAGGAGAGTACAACAATTTGTAGGATCTAGCTAAGATTGTGTAGCTCTATAGTAAAGTAGTAGTAGCTCTGTCTGTCTGCGTTAGAACAACATTGCTGTAACTATGTGTTATCATGGTCACAACGCAGAAGCAAATATTCAATCGAGTAATACATAGTCAACTAATAACTTACTGTATATTATTAAATCAAAGTTCTAAACAAGGGATAGTTTTAAAAACAACGCCCAAGTCTAATCTTTCCCTAAAATAAAAACTAAAAATCAAAAACTTCATTGCAATTCCCGCCAATATCTCTTGTCATACGCTAAATTACGGAGATAATGCAGGTCAAAGATATTATTTAAATAAATATTTCTTTTACATAAATCATGCACAATCAGCGAGAATAGATTGCTTTGGGGTCTTCCTCTTCTCCCTGGTAAGTCCAGTGTATTGATGGCAAAAATGAGGGAAGAAAACGCTGGTCCGTCAAAAGGACCCCGCAAAACATGTCCTAACATTCTCCACCGACTACGGGCCACTTTTTCTGACAATGGTTCAGCATTGCAGCGTTTATACAAGTTTTTGTTGGAGATGACTCCTGGGTACTTTATATTCAAAATAGTGCGAAGATGTCTGCGGTGAACAACATCTAGTTTTTCAAGGAATATTTTGGGGACGGCCCAACAGGATGAGTTGTACATAAGAACCGATACGACTAAAGCATTGTACAGTATTAGACGTTTGTTTAGGGGCAGTTTATCACTCCAGGCCTTCTTGTAATTGTTGAAAGCAGCATATCCCAGGTTTATGCGACGCTGAATATCAGCTTTGCTACACAAGACGGACCCTAGAGTGATACTTTTCCTCCATGCTTCATTCCCCGACACTAATTTTCCATCACTGTCGACTTCACCCGTACTAGCTAAATAAACATGAGTGAAGTCCGTTTTGTCTTCATTGACAAAGAGGTTCCATTTCTCGAGTATAGCTGTTGCCTGGGGCAAAATAGCTCTCAAGTTGTCTTCCTCTTCATCATTGAAGTCAACATCATCAGCATATTCAGTGTCAAGTGGAAGGCCAGCAATAGTAATCGGGGGAATCGGCCTATCTAAACTGATTGTTATAGTCCATCTAAGTTCATTCAAAGCACCAGCCAAGACAAGGGTGAACAGACAGCCGGATAGACAGTCACCTTGGAAAGCTCCAAGGAGACTTAAAAACTCAGCTGAAAGAACTCCATTTACCTTCACCCGTAGCTTTGTGTTGGACAACAACAACCGGACAATCCTCAGCTCATCCTCAGTACAGCCACACAGTTTCAGGAGTTCAAGAATCGTAGTCCGTTTGATCGTGTCAAACGCACTAGACATATCAATGCCCATGCGATGATACTCCCATTTCTTCCTTTGGACAACTGACAGTAGAACTCGCTGACACCAAACAATATCAGCACAAGAACGAGCGCGTTTATATGCACACTGCCATGGACTAGTGAAGGCGTTCACTTTTTCTTCTATCCTTTTAAGAGTAGCCATAGACAGAATTTTTCTGGCTGCATTGGACAAGGTGAGTGGACGTAAATTCTTCAGAGGACCAATAGGTTTTTTTGGCTTCTGTAAGGGTGTTATAGTAGCCTCTCCAATGGAAATGGGAAAAGTATGTGTCTTGAAACAACTGTTTATGATTCCAGCATAATGTTCATGGACTGTACTATTAGAGTACTTAATTAGCTCGTTGGGTATTCCATCGGGACCATTAGCCCTCCCATTTTTCAAGCTAGAGGTGGCTGCATGTATTTCAACTCCAGTAAAAGGGGCATTGAGAGCACGTGGTAGACCCTCAAAAGGCTCGAGAGGTTGCTCATTGCGAGTCAGCTGTTTTTCGAGATAGTCTCTAACAACAGAAGCTTTCATGTCGTCAGATGCAATCAAACAGCCATTTTCATCATGAACACCAATCGAGTTATTAGGTGGTTTACTTTTCTGAAGATGTCTTACTGCTTCAAACATTTTCCTTGAATCGTTTGTGTTAGTAATATCACTATAGGTCTGATCAGCTTGAGCAGACCTCACTTCAACTAATCTTTTCTGGATACTATTAGTGAGGTGGTTGATGGATGACCTCAATGTAGATCGATCAAGAGATTGATTATTGTTAAGTAGCTGTCGGAGATCGTGACGCTTTTCAACAAGCTCTTTGAGAGTGTCATCACTGCTGTGATGTTTCAAGCGAGCTTTAGGTTTTGGGCCGATGGAAACATTGGCAGCATCACGAATATGAGACATAAGATTTTGAAGGTCGGCATTTGGATCGTTGCTGGTAACAAAATTTGAGAACTTGCCTTCAAGGGCCAAGTGGTATTTATGTTGCATATCTTTGTTGCTTACAAGTTCTGATATATTATAAGAAGGAACACGACGTTGTTTAGGTTTGAAACAAAGATGAATGTTGCTGAAATTGATGCGAGCAATGACAAGTCTATGATCTGAAAATGTTTTAGTACCAGCATAAGTTCTTGATTGAGTCAAAAGACACTTAGATCTATTTCGGCATAGTATGTAATCTATTTGAGAGTATACAGGCAGTGTCTTCTTACTGTACCGACCAGCCGACCAATCCTTCCGCCAACCAGTAAATGATGTAACACGTCTGCTAGGTTGTATAAAACTAGTGTTCACAGCAAACAGATTATTTTCTGAGATAAAATCCAGTAATCTAGAACCATTTTCGTTCCTTACTCCCATTCCGTATTTCCCCATATATCTACCAAAACCCTGTTCAATATCAGAAGGGGATAATTTACCCAGTTTTGAATTAAAGTCACCCAGAAATTGCAACTCCACATTAGAGGGTACATTCTTGGCCTCTCTTAGCTGCCCATAAAAGTTATCCAATACAACTGGATTTTTACGGACTAGCCCCTGATGTGGACAGTAGGCATTGATCACCCTGCAACGTAGGGGTGTACCGCTACGTGAGGGGATGCAAAAATCGACATAGCATACCCGGTCACTGATGTACTTCCAGCAAACCACATAGTTCATCATGCGAGGACTGATTATAAAACCCAAGCCTCCATGGCGACTGTCCAACTGCTCGAACAGAAACAAGTTAAAACCGTTGCGCAAAACAAGGTTGTCTGATTCGGTGACTTTAGTTTCCTGCAGAGCGCAGATGTCGACATTGTACTTTTCACAGTCTAATCCTAGTAACTCACGTTTACTATGTAGGCTATCATCTTGCTGAACACCGAGCCCACGGATGTTAAATGTGGCGAAGCTGATCATTAATGCAATGGTTGTTGATACAAATGATTTCTTCTTCGGGTTAAATATGTTGGAGTTGGCGTCACCACCGTCTCCACCGCTGACATTACTCGAACGGACCATCTAAAACTTACTGTATATTAAAAACTATACCCCACTCTATTACTAATTACTTAAATAGTGTGTCTCAAAAGTCTAAATGGCCCTGTGGTCACTAGTAAACACAGCATATCTTTAGTGGTGCAGGCTGCACCGTGCAGCTCTGTGGTGCAGCTCTTTACCTTCTGTAAAACTGTGGTGGAGCTCTTTACCCTCTGTAAAACTGAACCAGACATCCATTTATTAACTTTCTTTCATTTTAAAATTGTCAAATATTTACCAAGGGAGTAGGAGAGGGGAGGGTGGCCTAATTGCTTTCACTTTATCAATAAATATGGTTACGACACAGTTACCTAATTGCCTGACGCATGTGAAGTTAAATCAACCGTTAATGTTCAAGGAAATGGATAAATAGTAATCTCAACACAAACCCAGGTCCACCTCGTCATTACAAGACTCTATATTATACTTTATATTATACTTTATTCAGTATAAAACTAAATGCGTACCTTATGTAATGCCTTAAAATTACTTTAGCTTTTATAACGTTATATCAGTGTGCAAGTCATACAATAACGAAATTATAATGGAGCTCACGTACTACACAGTTATATATACACATGACACACGCACAGAGTATTATTTCAGGACAGGTATTTGTATTCTCAGCAACATTTACTGGTCGCCGCTTTAACCTATTACCTAGCCAACCTCCCTTTAATCCTACCAGCAAAAGCCAATATTAATTGAATTATTCGAATGTTTTGTATATGAATCAAAAGTGTACAATGGAATACCATATATATAACTCTATCTACTTTCAGTTAATGTTAGAACAGTATCACACTATCACAGGGACAAGGAGTACACTTTTGCTAGATAAATAAATCTGTCAACAACTCACCAACTCTGAAAGGGGGGAGGATCTGCTGCTCTGATCGGTTTAGGCGTCTCAGTGCTGTATTTATCATTCAGCTTGGCATTATCTCTAATGGGGGAACAGAGGATACAGTTTTCATTCTGACATGTGTCCCAGTGTCTTAGTATCTGTGTAGATGAGGCACAGTGTACACCCTGAAATTAACATTTAGATAATACTGTCTAACATTTAAGTGGTCTGGACATGTCAGTATAGCATATTTTTATAAAACAATTCTGCAGAAGGACTTAGATTCTGATTAAAAATGGTAGGAGGCTAAACAATGGTAGTGTGAGCAATCATTTTCCATGCAATAACCTGTATTTATCACAAGTTTCACAAATATTAATTTGTTTTATTTATAACTCACCTGGCAAGCTCTGCCCTCCTTGCAAGTGTCCATGTGCAGGAGAACACTCTTAAACTCCCCACAATTAGCCACATCGCAAGGTTGCGAGACACACTTTTTGCTGTGAAGCAGTATTTCTAATTGTGTTCTTATCTTCCTGGTAGGACTTTTGATCGACTCCATTTCATGAAGGCTTAACATTTGATTTATTATCATACTGGAAAGCAATATTATATATTATATTAGAAGTTATAAGGTTAAGACCAATTTGGAACGATGGAAAATGTCTTCCAATATACTTCTCTCCCGCATTTGTGAGAGAAGCGAGCCATTGACTAGCAAGATGGGTAACAAAACTTTGGGGAGGGGGGGGGGGGGGTAAACATTGTCCAAAGAGTGATTACATAATATGTCCCCAATATAGCTAAAATTATTCAAACAATATACACATAATATTAGCAATGGTAATTGTCCAGTTATCAGGTGAAACACCCCCAAAAATAAAAAACAATACAATAAATGCAATAAAACGGAAGACAATTTTTAAAATCAGGGTAGAAAACAAAACCCTTCATAATATATAATGTGGCAAATTAAAAATTAAATTCCACAAATGCTCACATCACAAAAACAAGCAGTTCAGACCCTCACCCAAAAAGCAATCCCTGACCTTTTAACATTTAGGAGTGTTAATCAGATTAAGGTCCATATCACTTATTGTCGCGCTGTGAGTGGAAGAGTTCTGGCACTTTTGTATTTTGTAACCCCTGATAGAGATTATACAGGTTCTGAGCAAATCAAATCGCAGTCCGTGTCAGACAAATAACATCACATCACAGTACCTTTGGCCTTTAAAGCTGATCTTTTCATCTTAACAGGTGATACTAGTAAAATATTTATCCCAAAAAATATATCCAAGACAGTCTTGGTAGGTCGAAAAATGAATAAACCAATACAATAGATTAAATGATATAAAAATGGTACAAATTTATAAACAGGGGTAAAAAAATATAACCCTTTGTAATATAAAAATGGTCAACTAAAAATAAAATCCACAAATTCACATCACAACAAAAAGCAGTTTAGACCCTGGCCCCCACCAAACAAGCACTCCATGACCTTTTAAGGTTTAGGAGTGTTAATCAGGTTAAGGTCCAAATCACTTATCGCCGTGGGTGGAAGAGTTTTGGTACCTCTGTAACCCCTGATAGAGATTATAAAAGGTTCTGAGTAAATCAAAACACAGTCTGCATCTGACGAATGAAATCACATCACGATACCGTTGGCCTTTCTTAAGGCTGATCTTTTCAGCGAGATGTTTTAGGAACTGTGAAGCCTCAAACACCATTCATCCTGTAGTACTGAATGCCAGTAGCGAAGGTAGCCTTTTCTACATTGAGGACTCTGTCATTGTACTCACATTTTTTGTTTTTCTCGAGAGATTGGTACATCTGCGAGATGCTCTTGTCACTGTTGGACTGGGCTTGAGGGTGAAGTACCCTTACATCTATGAATGCCCTGTCCAGCGGCGACCAGAACGATCTTGCATTGATGTTTAGTCTTGCACCATCTTGTCTATTTGTTCCATTATATAGTTTAAGTGTGTGAGGAACGGAGAGAAGCTGGGGTTCTGTTTCAACGTTTTTGCAAACAGTGGTTCTAGGAGTTCAGCTATTGTATCTCTAAGTGAATTGTGTCTAAGTGAAACGTAGCCTCTGATTTTTCAGGTTAGAGTATGGTTGATATGATTTTGTTTTCCACATACACATAGGGGACTTCTGTTAGCTGTAGACAGTGTAAGATTATATCTGAGTGAGAGGGCATCGAAGAATTCTTGTTTGTTGAGGACATACCCACATGCTTTTAGAGGGAGTGTGGATAACCAAATGAATGCTCCTTTTTCACTAAGGAGCTCTAATTGCCTTTGTGTGGATGGTGATACCTCATTCATAATAGTTTCACGTTGGTGTTTGTAATGCTCTTCCTTATGCTTCTTTACTTCATTTATGATGTCATGCTGCAGTTCCTCGTTTAGTTGGAAAGTAGTATACTGTTGAAAAACTGCTTCCGCGAGCTGTTTCGTAGCATTTACTGAGTTAGAGTACTCCATTTCTGCTGCTGATGTGCAGTCTGGAATGCTCAGACCACCCATTCTTGCGGGAAGTGAAGCTATCTTTCTGATCTGATCAGGCACAAAACTTTTGCCCATAATGGCTGGTATAAAGTCTTCCTTGACACAATATTCCAAGAGTTTTAGGTGATCAGAAATCCCTGGGGTGGTATGGCAAACAAAGTTCCACCTTTTGGAGGTTCCGTAGATGAAAGCAGAGTAAGCTAGCTGGGGTTCGTTTGCAGCTATATCGACGAGCCCTAGAATGTCTGCTTTCCAACTTTCTGTCTCCTTCAATATGAACTCTTTTACTCCTTCTTCTGATCCAATATATGACCCAATATAACGGTGGCCTTTGGTAATAATCTGTACATCTGGAAAGAGTTCCTTAGCTTTGGTAGCATGCTCTGGTTTCACTATCAACCATGTCTTGCTGGGCTTTGGGTAATACCCATACATGGGACCATGGTCTTTTAGATCCTCCCACCATTTCATGAGTTGATCAAGTTTACCCCCTAGCCTGCTGCAGGGTTTTCTGCATACCAAACTTGTTTGGGATAAGTGCTAGGTTCCCTGTCTGGTTTTAGTTCTGAATCAGGTTCTGTCTGTTTAGCCTGGACTTCTCTGAGTAGAGGCATCAGGCTAAGTGTATACCATCCAAGTGCACTGGTATCTCCCTGTGTTGTTCCTTCCTGAGACAGAATGAGATCATCACTGTTGGCAATGAATAGGTCAGTTTCTTGTCTGTATGTGTTTAGGATGTAAGTGAACAGCTCTGGACAGGTGTATCGAAGGTTCCTAAGGGCTGTGTTGCGATTTAATGCATTGAAAGCGTTTTCAGCATCAACAGGCAGGCTTGCTTCTGTGGATTCCTCTTCAAAGATCATCATTAAATATGGAGTTCCACAAGGCTCTGTTTTGGGACCGCTCCTTTTTCTTCTATACATAAATGATATTTCCAATTCCTCAGATTTAGGAACTTTCATACTATTTGCCGACGACACCAACATTTTTATTAATGGCAAAACTGTAGAAGAAGCTTATGAGAAAGGCAACAAATTGCTAAGCTGTATAAAAAAGTATATGATCCTTAACAAACTACACATCAACATGTCAAAGTGCTGTTATATGCATTTTAAACCAAAGGCTAGTAACCCAGTAGAATTTCCAGATTCGCTTCAACTCCATATTGATGGCTTTCCGATTAAAAAAACCAAAGCAACAAAGTTTCTTGGAGTTGTTATTGATGAACAGCTTTCCTGGGGGCCTCATATAACAGCACTTAAACGAAAGTTAAACTATGCCTCTGCCACCTTAAATAGAATTAGGGACTCTGTACCGAAGGAACTCCATAAAGACCTATACCACACACTATTTGAATCCCACCTTACATATTGTATCTCAGTTTGGGGTGATGCAGCACTCTTTAGGACAGCAAGTATCTGGTTGTCTCAGAAGCACTGCGTACGGGTCCTCTTTGGTGATAAAGAGGCATACCTAAACAAGTTCCTAACATGTGCAAGAACAAGAGAGTTTGACAGCCAGGCACTTGACCATACATTCTTCCAACTAGAGCACTGTAAACCACTTTTCAAGCAACAAAACATCCTGGCTTTCAAAAATTTATATACATATCACACTTTTATGGAAGTTTTTAAAATACTGAAATTAAGATGCCCAGCATCACTGCAACAGCATTATCAGCCATCTTCTAGAAAGGAAACCACTCTCATTTCACAACTCCCATCTAATGACTTCATATCAAGATCCACAAAAATCTGGAGCACAATTGCACCTAAACTTAAGCTTTTTGACTACTCCTACAAGATTAGCCTTGCTAAAAGTCGCCTGAAAAAGGCACTTCTAAAGCTGCAACATGCTTATAATGATTCAGCATGGACTTCAAGCGATTATGACATAATGCAGCTGTCATTTGAAAACAATCCCCTTCAACAAATGTAATCCAGTGTTCTCACTTCTCGGCCCACAGGTTCCTCCTATTAAAACATTTTTGATTTTGGTAAATGTGTGCTGACTCCACCACCTATGTATTTAACCTAATATTTAGTGTATTACAGGTAGACATTGACTTAGGTAGGTATTTTTCTCTTAAGGTAGATATTAAGAATTTGGTAAATTTCTTAATTGTATGACTATTTCCATTATTGAGACGTTTTAAATATTTGATTTAAGAGGTTTTTATTTTATTTTATTTTATTTTATTTTTATAGGACTGGTTCACAGTGTGAACAGATTCCAGATTTATATATTTTTAAGTGATATTTAATAAATGATTAAAAGAACCAATTTTAAAGTTGCCATAGTAAAGCCTTTAGGTCCAAAAATATACCCATTATGCTCACGTAAAAACAACTCTAAATCAGTAGGCTGTCACTCTATTAATGCACCACACCGCTTTCTCCACTGCACTAAAAGTTATACAATAAATTCTACAATCCTAATTTTGTATCGTGATGGAGACCGGTGTCCATACAAAAATTTTACTAGGTTGCCGTTTGGTGTGAGCAATAGCGAACAGCACGAACACTCCTTTGCCCCGTCAACCTATATCTAATCTATTTAAAGAGTGACAACCATACTACACATTGAATTAGGATTCCTTTAAATATCAAATTGATTTATTGTAAACTTGTTTACTCTGTAATAAATGGCATAAAATTGAATTTTTGTTTAACTGAATTTTTGTTTAACTGATCTGTCTGACTGCATGAATGGCTGCTTCCACTTCTTCTTGTAGGTCACCACAGAGTTGCATGGGTGCTGTGTTCATGATAATGTCCTGTTTCAATGTGATCATCATTGTAGGTTTATAACCTACCAGGACGCGCGCCGAGTTGGACTCGTCGACGATTTGGAACAAATATTTTACGAGTATCACCCGTTAAGAATTAAGATCATCACAGCTTTGCCGACTATTCTTCTAAGGACTTCACCAATCCCAATGGGAGTAACCCCTGGGTCTTTGTCAAGGGGGATGAGGCGACCTGCTATGTATGTTTTCAGGTGGTCAGGCTGTATCTTTTGGCAACACAGCTTTCTGGCCAAAACTGCAACTGCTTCTTTTAGAAGTTCTGGCTTTTTCTTAAACTGCTTAGAGCAGAGAATATGCTGCCATGACTCTGCATCTGTTCCTGAGGGCCCACCAGACCCACGGAGGTCTCTTGCAACCTTTTCAATTCTGCTGGAATCGATGGAATCAAATATGACAGCATCTACCTCTTCAATGGGGCCCTTCATTAGATTAGATTCGAGTGATGGGCTGCTTTCAGGGTGTTTTTTATGAGTTCTTGAAAAATTGTTGTTTTCTTGGCTCTTGCTTGTGGAAGGTGCATCAACTACCACCAAAGCGGTGCGTTGGGATCATTTCGTCCGTAAAATTGTATACTTTTGCTTTGGAAAAGAATAAGTAGAACAAAATTTAAGTAAAACAAAATTTAAATTTTATTGCCATATTACAATGAATAATAGTATCATAATAAAAATAGCTTAGTTAATCTTAAACATCCGATAATAAACTCATAGAAATTAGATATCATGCTTAGAGGACTTCGCCGCGCAAACTAGCATTCTTGCTTCGTCGATCGTTGCTCTGCTTCGCAGAGCAACGATCTCGATGGATTGACATCGTCAATCAAATATCATGCTCATAATAATTAGATTGTGTTATGTAAAATACGCTTTTTACTATATACTACTCGAAAATTCGTCTCAATCATAAATTGTTATTAGCGCGGAGCTAGTTGTAGGTTTACAACCTACCAGGACGCGCGCCGAGTTACTTACTTGGGTTACTTGGGGTTGCTTCGCAGATCCTCTATCGGGTCATCAGAACGGCTGACCACCCGTGCAGCGAAGTTGCTGTCTTTTCTGCGCTCCAGTTCAATAACGAATTCCCGTTCTGGCAACAATATCCAGTAACAGGAGGTTCGTCCGGAATAGATGTAACAAACTCCGTCAACAATGACTTGAAACGTAGGGGGTCCTCGATAAGGTGCAGGTTTGCGGGAATGATGTTCCACAATCGAGGCCCCATCACTACAAATGAGCTGTCAAAGATCGATTGATTCCTTTGGCTACTGGACGTTGACAAGCTAGGGACTACTGCTTTCTGGCCATAACGGAGTGTATCTGTAAACTGAACGTTGACATCATTAGGACACTTCTTGTGTAGGATCTTCCACATATGAATGATAGTGTAACGTTCTCTCCTCCGTTGAAGTGACATCAATTTTAAGGCCTTCAGTCTCTGCCAATAGTTCAGATGTTGCACACCATGTATTTTGGACGTAAATGTACGTTGTACTCCCTCTAGCTCAGCGATATCAGCTTGCTTAGTTGAATTCCAGAAGGGACAACAGTACTCGAGATGGCTTGACTAATGACTTGTAGAGGGTCAGCATAGTGATCTTGTTTCTCGATCTAAAAGCGCTCAGAACCCAAGAGGCAACTTTACGGGCACGATCTGCTATCATAGTAACATGTGAGCTCCAAGACAAGTCCGCCGAGATCAAAACCCCCAGGTCTTTGACTGCATCCGTAGGGTACATTATGTTACCATGCGAAACTTGATAAGTTTGCGTCAGGATGGCAAACGGGAGGTCTTGCAAGCTGTTTCGGGGACAGTGTTTGTGCACGAGTATCTCAAATTTATCCTCATGCAATGACATGTTATTGCATCTTGCCCAGTCGATGACAGAGTTGAGATCATTTTGCAGTATACTTGCATCTTCAAGTGTATAGATGTGCCTCAAAATCCGTGTATCGTCAGCAAAGAATCTAATGACACATCCTGTGATGCACAGCTTCATGTCATTAATGAACAAAATGAAAAGCAGCGGGCCCAAAACTGTACCCTGTGGCACTCCGCTTATGATTGCTGCAGCAAGTGATGACATCCCGTCCAACACAACACACTGTGTGCGGACTCGTCGACGGTCCAATATATGGAACAGATATTTTACGAGTATCACCCGTTAAGGAGCTAGTCACTTATTATTAATATTTTGGAGGACTTCGCCGCTTCGACGCGCCGCGCGAACTAGCATTCTTGCTTCGCACCGTCGATCGTTGACATCGTCAACAGTCAATCAAATTAATATTATGACGGCGCCAATCCTAAACTAATGAATTCAAAATTAAGTAAAAATTTTAAAGCAGAAGTTATTTTTAAAATATTTGATTAACTGAATTGTGAATTGTATTATATTTTAATCGTTTAAATTTTATAAATTGATATAATTTCATAAATCAAAATAATTTCATAAATCGATATATATAATTATAAATAGTTCATAATGCCTTGTTACACGTTGTAGCCCTGCCGTGCCGAGCACGAGTGCGCGGCTTCTTGCTCTATCCAGAGCCCTTGCGCCTGCAGTAGCGCGCGCCCGTCTCACTTAACTTGTGAAACAAGCGCGCCCGCTGCAGTGGCACGAAAGCACATGGTTAATTAGGTGAACGCGGCTTCGTCTTTCGTGGCTTTCGCCACAAAACCATTTCGTGCAATGACAGGGGATTACGACGTGGTACAAATAATTCCACGTTAGCATAACAACATTTTTGTTGCGCATGTTCTGAGACCACCCAGCAAAAGTTATTGGCTGGTTGACGGGTGATACACCGCGCGTAAAATATTTGTTTCAAATATTGTAGGTTTATAACCTACCAGGACGCGCGCCGAGTTGGACTCGTCGACGGTCCTGTATGTGGAACAGATATTTTACGAGTATTACCCGTTAATTCAAATACCGTCGACGAGTCCTGCGATGCACTTTTCTGGAGATTTGAAGATAACTCCAAATCTACGATTTTTTAAATTTCCCCCTGGGGGGGGGGGGGGGGGGGGGCCGGGGGACGTTACTTTTACAAAACGAACATGTTGCAAAAAACTGGAAGTCGCTACTGGGAAGCGCGTCACGCAGTACGCGTAGACTCTCACTCATGGCTAGATGAATGTTTTATGCATGTTTTCTGGACTGCAATTGGTTTAAACCGTTTTGCGTACCTTTTGAAACGTTGATTTTAACTTTTAAATGATCCGCTATTATAGGTGTCGTTAATAGTTTAATTTACTAGCCAGTAGCCACTAGGTACCGCGATTAATTTGTATTGCAACTCTTTCTAACTCTTAATCTTTTTAATACTTTATCACAATGCTGGCAAGCATGACCGTGCCACTTATATTCACAACACTATTTACCCCCTTTACTATTATACCCCCTTTACTAGGTATTATACCCCTTTATTGTTTTTCAGGCATTACGACTCATCGAAAGTAGTTCAGCAGGTATAATTTAAGTTCAAAACATTTTAATTCAATGTTAAAGATGACATGGGAATAAGGAATAGTTATGTGGAGGTTTTTAAGAAATTTGCGCAAAATACGCGCCAGCATGTTAATATTATACGAAATTCGGTAAAAAAAAAACCCAAAATCGCCTTGAAATACGTTGCATGCCACTTTTCTTTTACTTTTGAAGTTAGGCCCTGGCCAATAAGGGTTTCTGAGCTGAGCTGGGTTCAAGAAGACCAGCAAGAAGTATATACGATGATGAGTTACTCAGTCTTGATGATTATGTGAGCACTAGTGAGAATGGACAAGTTAATAATGGACTGGAAATTGAGGTGAACCCAGGACATTCGATTGTGGAGCAAATAAGTTGATGTCTAAAATAAAAGAGTCAGAGGAATGGGATTCCTGTCAGCCAAACATGATAATTAATAATATGTGGGCGTGGCTAACTGTTAAGTTTCAACTGAATTAAGTTGTCCAGGAGTTGAATCCACCCCGCCTTTTCTTGGAAATATTATTATTAGGTGGCATGAGACTGTCGCCTTAATCTAAGACAACATATTTATATTCATTGAGTTTATTTAGTCACGAGAAATTATTTCCCTAATTATCTTGAAACACCGGGATTTGGGATTGGTTCATCATATTTTAAGTTTCCTACAGATTGCCGTCAAGCGAATAAACGTCAGAATTAATCTTCCTTAAAATTTAGATGGCACGTTTTTAATGGTTTTGTATTGTTAACTAAAACGTTTATTTTGTTATGATTGTTGACCTTTTCAGAAGATTCTAAACTTCTACTACACTAATTTTTAAATTCGATTCTATTGTAAACTGTTTTTAGATTGTTACGATTTAATTTCCGTTGATATGCCAATGGCATCCAAGCGTTGGTGAAATTAATAGATAGGATCGAAGTCGGCTGTTGAATGTTGATTAGTTGATTAGTTGATTAGTTGATTAGTTGATTAGTAGATTTCTGGAATTCAGAGGAAAACAAAATAGCTGCATTCTTTAAAACGTAATATCTCTATAAAGTTACTTTGTAATTGTACTGGTCAAATACACGATTATAATACAAATTTGTAACACAATTATATATCATAATAGTTTACACTGTTGTATTAATTAATCAATGCAGCGCGTTTGAAATAGAAAATAAATTATTTCTATCACTAACATACCATACACCACATCAAAAACATTTATAAAACCTCGTTTTAGTTTAACTCTACTTAATATATCTGTTAAAATATTATATCATTATATAATGTTTAAACTGTGATATAAATCATAATTTTTGTTAACCTAAAGAAAATCACCTCACTTTCTGCAATTATTTGAATATTATTCAAATATTTCCCAATAAACAACTCTCTTTAGTTCATAACCATTAGTCTATTTACAATAGCTAACGATAGCTCAGTTCACGATATAGTCATCTTGACAAACCTTATAATTGTGCTACAGCAGAACCTGCATCAGGAGCAGGATAGTCAAAATTCCAGGTCCTAATTTTACACCAACTCCCAAAACCGGCTCATCTGAAAATATATATGTTAAATCTCTGAATTTTTTAAGTAAATGTGGAATTACTTTTAAAAGTTTGTACTTTATTTTTAATCTAAAGTTTTATCGGGTGTTAACGTTTGATCTTCAACAAAAGTTTCGGTAAATTTCATCGGAACTGAAATATTATAACTTATAACTATACATAAGGAGTGAGGAGTGAGGAGTGAGGAGTGAGGAGTGAGGAGTGAGGAGTGAGGAGTGAGGAGTGAGGAGTGAGGAGTGAGGAGTGAGGAGTGAGGAGTGAGGAGTGAGGAGTGAGGAGTGAGGAGTGAGGAGTGAGGAGTGAGGAGTGAGGAGTGAGGAGTGAGGAGTGAGAGTGAGGAGTGAGGAGTGAGGAGTGAGGAGTGAGGAGTGAGGAGTGAGGAGTGAGGAGTGAGGAGTGAGGAGTGAGGAGTGAGGAGTGAGGAGTGAGGAGTGAGGAGTGAGGAGTGAGGAGTGAGGAGTGAGGAGTGAGGAGTGAGGAGTGAGGAGTGAGGAGTGAGGAGTGAGGATGTGAGGAGTGAGGAGTGAGGAGTGAGGAGTGAGGAGTGAGGAGTGAGGAGTGAGGAGTGAGGAGTGAGAATAGTTGCATTTCATTCACAGGATGAACCCCTTCGGTCCTTTTAGGAAACAACAACTTACTCCATGTGCAGTCATTTTCTTGTGTTCCTTTTCCAGAGTCTACCTCTTTTCTAGCTGGACAGGCAGTGCAGGTAGCAGCTGTGTTTGCTGCTAAACTCCAATGATCTGCCGGACAGTCTGTACAGCCATTATCCTGATGCAGAAACTGGCCCGCAACACAATCTTCTGCAAGTATAATCGAGTTTAGTAAAGTACCTATTAGTTGCAAGTTTCAGCCGCTAGCAAGCAGCTTAAGATTCGAAGTACCCTTTTAAGGTGATTGCAAGGGCACGTGCAAATATTAGCGAGCGACATTTTGATCGGCTTTGTGGTAATTACGTTGTGTTAGTGCGAGAAACATTTTAATCGGCTGCATCTTGGTTGTAATGGATATGTTATTGTTTTAAAGCGTTTAAAAACTGGCTATCAAAGAATACTATTAGCTTCCCTCCTGTGACCACGGGCTTTCTAGTTATAAATAAATTAATTAAATTTTACTCAAAAGGATATAAAGTCCACCATAATTCCCCAAATGCCATCCCTTAAAATTTCCCTTTTGTCCCTAATTTTTAGGATCAGAATTGAAATTTGGGTTTCCCCTTTTGATTTCAACAAGGCCTTTGGGATATCGGGCCTTGGAAAAATGGAAATGTTCCCCTTGATAAATTTATCTTCAACGAATCCTCCCTTGCTTTTTTTTTTTTTTGGGACAAGTCTGTACAGCCAAAAAAAAAAAAAGTGTTTTATGAATTATGAATAAAAATAAGTCCCTTTTGGTAGGGTCCAAATTCAAAAGTAAAGAGTACAATTCCCGGGTTTTTTGGGAAAATGTTCGTCGTAAAATAAGTTACCTTTTCAGGAGGAAAAAATAGGGCATTGTGATTTTGGTTCTCCAAAAACTCCCCCAAAAATTCCCAATTTTGGGGGGGGCCCAAACCCCAAAAGTTTTTATTTTAACTTTGGGAATTTCTTTTTGTCGTCTGATTGGCTAAATTGTGTCATGTGCTGGCTGCTTGAGATTGGAATGCGCCACGGTGCAAATCACTACATTTCGCGCGCGAGCTCAGCCGTCTGTTTAAATTATACCACCTCTAGTAACTCGGCAAGCCAGTAGGGTTTGCTGGGTACATTGCAATGAAAACTGCGATGAAATGCCGCGTCTATATAAAAGTACGCCTGTATAACTGCGCGGCATTTCATCGCAGTTTTCATCTCAATATAGGTTTAATTGCAATGTAATATGTACTGTACTACGGCCTTTAGGATGGATACAGTTGAGTAATACTAATGAGTATTGAGTATATAATGATAATTAAACATCTGATCAAGTATGGCACATATTTTAAAGCTTAAAGCTAACTTCCCGCGAAATAGAAAAGGTTCTATTTTATTTTATTTTGACGGAAGAAAATTAAGTTAGGAAGGCCCACCTTGAATATTCTTTAAAGAGAAGGTTTCTGAATGTGTTAAGTTTTACAAAAAATCGTTTAAAATACACTTAATGAAGATGGCCCGTCTGCCTGCATAAACTCAATGAATAAATAAAAAAATTTATAATAAATTTTAAAAAATTTACCCGTTTTTCCGAAAAAATAGTTTTATAACAGGTTTAATGTAAATCGGAGTTGGGTGTTCCAAAAAAGGGTAAAACTTTTAAAAATAAATCGTTTAGATTTTTGGATTGAAAAGGCTTTCAATTCGGGGTTGTTTTCAAAAAACTTTAAAAGGGGAGTCCCCGATGCCCCGAAAGGGAAATTTTAAAAATTAAAACCTAAAGGGAAAAACAAAATTTACTAGAAAATGGGAAAAAAAAAATCCATTCGTTAATATTTCATTTTTAAAAAAAAAATTTTTAAAATTGTTTGGGCTAACCAAACCCTAGTTTTTTGTTGGGGTTTTTAAAAAAAAAAAACAGCAGTTATTCCCCTATTTTTCTCAGTTGCACTATATGTTTTGATATGGGAAAAAAATATTTTTGGGGATTTGAGACCGCAATAATCCCAAACGCTTCCAGCGTTGACCCAACAAAATTTTTAAAAATTTTTCACCTCCCCAAATTTTGCAGGGGTAGGGGGGCGTCGTTGACCACTTTAACTTCCCTCCCCAAAATTTAATTTTTTTAAAAAAAACCCTTTTTACCAAGTCGTTTTTTTTTTTTTTTGGGGCCCCGGTTTTCCCTTTCCCCCCGTATCACTGTCCCTTTTTTGTATTCGGAAAAACCCAGAGGGTGGTCTGGATCTAATGAAATCCCCTTGGGCCTGGTTATGTTTTTTAAAATTTTTCAAAGCTATTCTTCTAAGGGGGTTAGGGGGGATATACACTTAAAACAACCGTTGGGGGAATTTTTTAAATTTCTATAAAAATAAGAATCGAAATTTTATTCCATCCTAATTAACCCCATCCCAATCAACTCCTAAATTGATTTTAAAATCTTTAAATTTCCAAAATGATACATGGTTTTTTTATTGATCCCAAAGGTTTTTTAAAAAAGGGATAGTTTTTTCAAAAATGTAGTGGCGAGGGGTTTTAAAAACCAGTGGGTTCCCAAATTTACAAGACCCCATGTTGATGTTGCGTTAAGGGGTTTAAATGGGAAAGGGGGAAATTGGGCCCCTTTGTTGGGATATGTTGCGTCCTGTAGTATCTGAAGGAAAAGTAGCGAACCTTACCCCCACCTTTTACCAAAGGCGACCCCTTTTCCCCCAAGAGCATCCCCGGTATCAAATGAAAAATTTAAATTAAAGTGTTTGATTGTGGTTACAATTTTGATTTTTCAAGTTTTTCTTTTTGAAATTTTTTTTTTTTTTTTTTAAAAACTAACTTTTTTGGGTCCCACAAAATGGGGCCTTCAAATAGGGTTTTTCGTTTAAAATTTAAAATTTCAAATTTTAATTGTGTTTAAAAAAAGGTTTTTTAATTTTGTTCAAGGGCAAAAAAAAGCTTTTTGGAATTTGATTAATTTCCAAAAATTTCCATGTTATTTCACCTGTTTATTTAAAGAGCACCCAATGAATTTAAGTTTTCCCCCTTGGTTATACCGTTACGGGAATCAATTTTACCCGGAAATTCCTACCCTCTGAAAAATTTAAATTTTTTGAAATTTTTTAAAGGGAAAAAAAAGTTTAAATTTTAAAAACTTATTTATAATCTTTTTAAAAGTTTTTAATTTTTTTTATTCTACCGCCCTTCTTTAGCTTAAAACCCTAATTAAACGACAAAAAAATTTTTGAAAAAACAACAAATATAAAAGGTAAATGAAGGCATTTACTTGGTTTTTGTAAACGAATGGCTGTTTTTTATAAGATACCCTCGTACCGCATTTTGTCTAAAAACTGTTTGATTTCTTTAGGTCTCCCCCCTTTAAAATCAAACTCTGTAATAAAGGGATTAAAAGTGATTTTTGGTATACAAAATTTTATCAGATATTTAAAAAAATAGGGTGCAAAACCCAAAATTTTAAAAAAACACAATAAAATACCTTTTTGTTGACAATTTTGTATTTAAAAAATAATTTTTTCAGTAATGAAAAACTTTTTTCCCTCTCCATAAAAAGTGACGGGGCCCCGAAGACCAAAAAAAAAAATTAAACAAAAGACAAAAGAAAGAAATTAATTTCCAAACCCCGTTGGTAAATAGCAAATCAAAAAAATTTTGGAAAAAAAATTCTCAATTAATTGATTAACAAAATATGGTGTAAGAAAATACGGGATAACCCCATTAAATTTTAAACTTATCAATGATAATTCATTTTGGAAATAAAAAAACTCCCAAATATTTTTTAGTAGATTAATGGGGGACAAGATGGGGGTTCAGTGGGTACCGTTAGTGCAAAAAAGGGGGGTCAATTTGCAAACCCCCGGGATTATTTGTAGTTGGCCTGAAAAAATCGTTGAATATGGGGAAAGATCTTGTTTTGATAAAGGGGGATGCTAAAGTGCGAAAGGGAAAAAAGTTAAGGGGAAAAAATGTTTCAGTCAAAATATTTTTGAAAATAATTTGTAGGGATTTTATGAAAAAAAAATAAAATTTAAATTTACAATCATAAACGAAAGTTGTATGTTTTATTACGAGAGAGTCAAAGTTTTTCTATTGGGAAACATCCCTTTAAGGGCGAATCAAATTTGCAGTTGTATGTTTATGAAGTAAAAAAGGGTACTGCTTAAAAGGAATCAAAAATTTTTGGAACAAGAAATAAAAATAAATTTTCCTTAAACTTTGCAACATTTTTCATTAAATCACCCAAACGTTGAACAAATGTGGGAGATACGGGGTTTGGGTAGGTTGATGTTTCCCGGAATTTTATGTGAAGTTGATTGGGGTTGGGAAAATCGGAGTTGTAGGTGGTGGTTTTCCCCCTGATGGGTTCCCTCGACGTCGTTTTGGAATCGTAGTTTTTAAAATTCCCAGACGTAAACGTCTAGGAGCCTTCCGCAATTAAAGGGGGTTCCCTAGCGTTTTCTTACAGGTCAAGTTGATCCTATGTAATGAGACTTAGTCACTGACAAAACAGTGAGGTGTTAATTTGTTAATAAATATCCGACTTTTTTTTTTTGAAGAGGGGAAATTTGTTACCCAAAGGGCATATCAAAAAAAAGTTTTGTTTTAATGTTTTTTGTACCCCCGAGTAGGCGAGCATCTCATGATTTTTCGTGGGTATTTGGAACCTCTTTAAAAAAGATAAAAAAAAAGTAAATTAAGAAAATTATGCTGCAAAATTTGAATAAAAACCTTTTAACATTTTGGTTTCAAAATGACAAGATTTCTCATGAAAAAAGTTGGTTTTAAGGGGTCTTTCTGTGTTTTGTCTGCAGATTAAAGAAAGGGGAAAAAAAAACCCCCCGGGTTTTCGAGAGTAGGTCGGAATTTTATTTGAAGTTGGTGCCCAAAATGAAGTTAGGAAAAAAGCAAAGCGTAATTCAGTTTTAACAACCCCAATAGGTTTCTTTCCCTGTTACCCCCTAGTGCTTACTCAAAACATTTACACAAATATTGTACTTGTGTGTTTGCCCGCATTCGTACCCCTTCTTCTACACTGAAACTCAGTATTTAAAAAAAAGGCCCCTAAAAAAAATCAACGTATTTTACAGGAACTGAAAATTTAACTTTTAAATAAATTATGGATCCCAGATGAGTTTAATTTTTTTTTAAAAAGTAGGATGTAACAAATAAACTTAGATATAAAGGGAAAAAGCAGGTATTTGGGGGGTTTTAAATACCCCCCAAGTCCCAAGAAAAATTAGAAAATAAGGGGTTGACAAAAAAGTCTTTTAAAGTAGATTTGCTGAATGAAAATTTTTCGATTGGCCCCCGACATTTTAGCGCGGGTTTGTCCGTAATTGGAAGAGTGGCACCTCATGGTCAGAGTTTATGTCTGAAAGTTGGGGACCCGGGGCACTGTTTGTGCGATGTTACCCCCCCCCACCTTGTTATAGCGCCCCGATGATCCTTCCCCGACACAGTGACACTTGTCCACTTTATCACAAGTAAGGTTTGGGGGGGGTTGGTTTTTAGGGCTGGGGAAGACCCGAAATAATTTTTTTTTCAAACCCCAAAAAATTTGGAGTTAAAGTTTATTTAATTGTTGAACAAAATACAAATTAAGAAAAATTTTCGTACAAATTGAAAAAAAGACCCCGTTTCAAATTGTGGTTCTCAAAAATGTACAAGAAACTCATGAAAAATTTGAGTTGAAATCAGTCTTTTAGTTTTTGCAGCTGTCGATGTAATGCACAGGTGAAAAAAGCATAACCCGGGTTTTAAGGTACGGTCAGAATTTAGTTTGAATGTTTGGGGGTGGATGTAAGTCCCGTCAATAGATATGTCCCCCACGTCATTTAGCTCACCGAAGGTTTGTTTATGTTAGCCCCCGCTGCTTAAAAAATTATAACAAAATATTTTTCTGTGTTTTTCAGACTTTATCCCCTTTGCTTTACACCCCGAAAAATCTATTTAAAAGCCCCAAAAAAAAAATTAAGTATTGACAGGTAGATCTTGAACTTTCTCAATAAGTTTAGGATCCCATGATGAGTTTAATTTTTTTTAACGTTTGGAGTAACAAAATCTTAATATAAGGGAAAACAGAGAGGAAATTTTTGGGATTATAAATACCCCCAAGTCCTAAGAAACTTCCCAAAGTAAGAAGTTGCAAAATGCTTTGAAAATGATGTTTTGAAGATATTTACAGATTTGGAGAATTTGTAGTCGCGGGGGTTTCCCCTCAGCAAAATTGTAAGAGTGGGAGCATAATGGTCAGGTTTTATTTTTGAATTTTTGGGACCCGGGTCCTGTTCCCCGGGATGGTGTACCCCCCATACCACTTGTTATAGCAGCCCCCCATGATTTCCAGACCAGTGAATTGAAAATTCCCATATAAGTCAATGTTGAGCCACGCGGTGTGGTTTTTTTGGGGTTGGTAGGAACGGCTGAAAAGAGGTGAACGCGGTGAAAAAATTTGATTTTTTAAAAACACAAAAATTTGGTATGTTTTAAAATCATACTGTTTGTAATAAAAAAGCCCAAATTAAAAAAGATTACTGTACAAATTTTTAATAAAACCCGTTATAAATTGGGTTCTCAAAAATGTATCAAGATTCTCATGAAAAGTTTGAGTTGACGGGGTCTTTTTGTGTTTTGATGCTGTCAATGTAAAGACACGGTAAAACAGATAACGTGTTTTACCAAGTAGGTCAATTGAGTTTGAATGTTGGGGCAAGATCGTTGTTCAAGGGGGAAAAGATAGCTGTAAACCCCTTTAAAAACACCGAAAATTTTTCCATGTTACCGTCCAGTGTTACTCAACCCCTTCTAACAAGATATTGTTTGGTGTTTGCCCGCCCTTGACCCTTTGTTTTAAACCCGCAATCAGTCATTTAAAAAAGGAATAAAAATACAACGTATTGGGAAGGAATGAATATTTCTTTTTTCAATAAATTATGGATTTGAGAGTTTTAATTTTGTTTAAAGTAGGATGTAACAGCTATTTAGATTAGAGTTAAAAAAAGAAATCATTTAGGGCATTTAAAACCACCAATCCCAGAAATTTGAAAGTAAGGAATTGCAAAAAAGTTTTGAAAAAGAGTTGCTGAATCGAATTTCTACAGATTGGCAGACATTTGTATGTCGCGGGATTTCTGTCCAAATCACTTGGAAAAGTGGCATTTTAAGGTAGGTTGAGTTGAAGTTGGGACAGGGTCGCTGTTCCCTGTGCGATAGGTAAATCCAAGTTATAGCGCCCCCCATAATGTCCCGAAACCCGGCATTGAAAACATTCGATAACAATTAATGAGAAGGTTGGTGGCTTTTTTAGGAGTTGGAGAGGCTGAAAATTTGATTCTTTCAAATCACAAAAATTTGGATGTTAAAGTTCATTATTAATTAGTTGTAAACTAAAAAAAAGCCCAAAATTTTGAAAAATTATGACAAAATTGAATAAGACCTCGTTATAACATTTTGGTTTAAAAGTATCAAGATTATCACTGAAAAGTTCGAGTTGAAGCAGTCTTTATATTTTTGCATTGTCGAGAAGACCGGTGAAAAGCAAACCGTGTTTTACCAGAGGGCGGCGAAGAGTTTAAATTTGGTGGGAGGATGAAGTTCCAAAATAATAAAAGTGCCCCACCTAAATTATGATAGGGTTTTATGTTAGCTCCAGGTTCTAAAAATTAACCAAGATATTTAGTTTTTTTGTTTGTCAGCATTATACCCCCAGGTTTAACTGAAACAATAGATTAATGTAACCCCCAAAAAAAAAATCCCGTATTTTACGGAACTGATCATTGAATTTTAAAAAAATTCAGGATCCCTTTATGGTTTAATTGTTTTTCAGTGGGGTGTTAAAAATTATTTGATTAAAGGAAAACAGCGAGCGTATTTATGGGGAGTTATAAAACCCCAAAAACCCCAAAAAACTTACGAAACTAAGGAAGTTGAAACAATGTCTTTGAAAGTTGAGTTGCGAATCCGAATTTCTACAATTGCGCAGCACTTTTTTATGTCCGGGTTTTTCCGCTCCGTACACTTGGAAGGTGCGATAATGTCAGGTTGAGTTGAATCTTGGGGGAAAAAGGGGGGCTTGTCATGGTGTTTCCCCCATACCACTTGTTTTAAGCCCCCGCTGATTTCAGACACAGGCATTGTATCCAAATCTCATATACAAGTCAAAGTTGAGCCCCAGCGGGGGTGGCTTTTTTAGGAGTCCCGGAACACGGGGGGAAATAAAATTTTATTCTTTCAAACCACAAAAAATTTGGGATGTTAAGTACATTAATGTAGTTTTAATAAAATAGCCCAAATTAAAAAAGATAGCCAAAATTTTAATAAGTCCCCGTTTACCATTGTGGTTCTCAAAATGTATCGATTACTACTGAAAAGTTCGAGTTACAGCATCTCTTCATCAGTTTTTTTCATGCCGTCAGAGTAATGCACGGGGGAAAACGCATCAGCGTGTTTTCAACAGAAGGGACGGTAGAATTGTGTTTGATCGTTTGGGGTCGGAAAGGAAGTTCCAAGTCAAAAGCAAGTGCCAGCACTCGAGTTATGTTTACCCCAAGGTTTCTTCCTGTTCCCCTCAGTGCTGATCAAAATTTTTAAAAACAAAATTGTAGCTTCTGTGTCTTTCACACTTCCTACCCTTGCTTGTAAAGAAACAATCATATTTTAAAAAAACCCGCAATAAAAAAAAAATCAAAATTTGTAAGGAGAATCATGCTTTTTCAACTAAATTATGGGTTATGGAGGTTTTAATTTTTTTTTTAAAAAGTAGGTGAAATTATTTGATATAAAATTAAAAAGCGAGCATCATTTAGGGCAGTTTAAATATCACCAAGCCCAAGAAATGAAAGTAGGAAATTGCAAAATAGTTTTGAAAATAGAGTTGTGAATCCCAATTTCTTTAGATTGGCAGAATTTGTATGTGGGATTTTTGGCTCCGTCACTTGGAAGGTGATGATCAATGGTCAGATTGATGTTGAAAATTTTGGGAATAGGGGGTCCCGTGCTGATGTATCCACTCATTGTTTTTGCACCCCCGATGATTCCCCCAACCAAATGACATTATCCAATTCCGATATACAAGTCAATGTCTGAGCCACAGCGGGGGGGTTTTTAGGAGTTCCCGGGAAGACGGTGAAAAAATTTGATTCTTCAAACTCACAAAAATTTTGGGAGTTAAAGTATATTTCATGTAGTTGTAAAATAAAATGCCTAAAAAAAAAAAGTTTTGCTACAAAATGAATAATTTCCCCGTTATAAAAATTGGTTCTCAAATTGTACAAGATTTCTCATGAAAAAAGTTGAGTTGACATCAGTTTTTCTGATGTTTTTGTGCTGTCAGATGTAAAGCACAGGTGAAAACAGTCAGCCCTGTTTTTCAAAAAGGTCGGTCAGAATTGTAGTTTGTCGTTGGTGTAGGAAGGTAAGTTCCAAGTCAAAAGATGGCCGCCTCGATTATATTTTACCCCAAGGTTTTTCTTCCATGTTTTAACCCCCTCAGTGTATAAAATTTTACTAAAAAATATTGTAGCTTCTGGTTTGCCCCAATTCGTCCTTAGCTTGTAATTGAACAACTCATTTAAAAAAAGCCCCCAAAAAAATACAAAAGTATTGTACAGGAAGAATCATTGAAAAATTTCTAACTAAATTTATGGGTCCCATGATAGTTTTAAATTTTTTTTTAACAGTAGTGTAACAAGTTATTTAAATAAAGTTAAAAAAAGCAGAGCATCATTTTTGGGGATTAAAATACCCCAAATCCCCAAGAACTTACGAAGTAAGGAAGTTTACAACAAGTCTTTGAAGGTAGAAATTTTTGAATCCAGATATTTAAATTCCCCACAATTTGTTGTCCCGGGGTTTTGCCCAGCTACACTTGTAAAAGTGGCAGATCAATGGTAGAGTTGATTTTTGAAATTTTTTTACCGGGTCAGCTGTTCCCTTTGCGATAGTGTACCTCCATCCCCTTGTTTTAGCAGCCCCGTGTCCTTCCAGAACAGTGACATTTAACCACATCTCCCATTCCAAGTCAAGTCGAGCCCCGGGGGTGGTTTTTTTTGGAGTCTCCCCGGGAAAGACGGCTGAAATAAATTTTTTTCTTTAAACTCCTTTTGAATGACCTTTGAATTTCAAAAAGAGAATTTAAAGAAAAGAAAAGTGTTTGATTCAAATTGTTGGGTGGAAAACCAAAATAGGGAATTTAAGGAATTGGCAATTTACTGGTTTAGTTTTTTAGCCTTTGTTTAAGTGTTAACAATTGACATGTTTTGTGTGTTTGTTTTAGGTCATATATTTTTTATAAGCTTAGCAAATTTTTTTTTCCCCTTTTCATAAGCTTTTTATCAGTTTTTTCATTAAAAAAAGTTTGGGGTCGTCAGCAATAGTATGAAAATTCCTAAATCTGAGGAAGGTAAATTTTATGATTGAAGAAAAAAAGGGCGGGCCCAAAACAGA